>NC_064617.1:67093639-67396669 GCF_023898315.1 Schistocerca nitens
AAAATGGGCGGTTTTATAGATACTCGTAAATATAGCGCAAACCACTCACACAATAAAGAAATTCTGTACCGAACATTACGTGCAAATCAGCCTTTTAGACCCGGGTAGGTGTGTCTGCTATGATGTCCAAAACCCATAGTGAATGAATTGTTTTGTTTCAGTAAGTGCGCTCGTATGCTTAACCACTTCTGATTCTTCCTCGTAGCGGTACCCTTTCTGCCCAGTTGGCACTCTGTCTGAGCCAAAGGACAAGATCTGGTGAATGTTATCAAATGTTCAAATGTGTGTGAAATCCTATGGGACTTAACTGCTAAGGTCATCAGTCCCTAAGCTTACATACTACTTAACCTAAATGATCCTAAGGACAAACATACACACCCATGCCCGAGGGAGAACTCGAACCTACGCCGGGACCAGCCGCACAGTCTATGACTGCAGCGCCCCAGACCGCTCGGCTAATCCCGCGCGGCTGAATGTTATCGTTGAGTCGTTGTTGTTGATGTGGTCTTCAGACTCCATACTAGTCCAACCCGTGCAAGACAGACCTCTGCCTATCTATTCAACCTACATCCATTTCAATCTGGCTACTGTAGTCAAGCCTCCCACTTCAATCCCCCCCACACCCCACACCACACACAAACACTCTTCCCTCCAAAAGTAAACTGGCGATTCCTTGATGACGCAAGGTACGTCCTATTAGCCTGTCCTCTTCTTGGCCACTGTGGCCGAGCGGTTCTGGGCGCTTCAGTCTGGAACCGCGCTGCTGCTACGGTCGTAGGTTCGAATCCTGCCTCGGGCATGGATGTGTGTGATGTCCTTAGGTTAGTTAGGTTTGTCGTTCTAAATCTAGGGGACTGATTACCTCAGATGTTAAGTCCCATAGTGCTCAGAGCCATTTGAACCCTTCTTTAAGTCAAGTTCTGCAATAAGTTTCCTTTCTCACTAATTCCATTCGGTTCCTCCTCATTAGTTATCTGCTCTACCCATCTAATCTTCAGAATTCATTTGCAGCACCATATCTATACCCTTTTTGACAGAACTGTTTATCGTTCTCGTTTCACTTCCGTAAAAGGCTATACATACTCCGGATAAATCCCTTTAGAAAAGTCTTCCTAATAACTGAATTTACACTCAGTAGCAACAAACGTCTCTTTTTCAGAAATACTTTCCCTGTTACTGCCAGTCTCCAATTTATATCCTCTCTCCTTTGGCCATTGTCAGTTAGTTTGTCGTAAACGTAATAAAACTCATCTGCCGAATGTCCTAATCTAATTCATCCTACGTCGCCTGGTTAAATTCCACTACATTCCATCATCGTCGTAAAATATCTTCCACTCCATTAGGCTGTCTGGAACAGCTACAGCATGAAGAATATTTGGATTACAAACAGTCTTGGTTGCAGTTCATCCTTTTATTAACGACGAGTTTCACTATCGTGGTACATCTTTAGATTACCTTTGTAGATAACAAAAGGAAAAATTGTGGTATGGCTCTAGAATGCACCATTCTAAATGCAACGAATTGCTACTGACCTTAAAATACTCCTTTTACAACTTTTTAAAAACCATAAAACCGCTCTGTGCTAGACAGAAGCACACATCAAATCAGATGAATCTGCAGAGACTTTTTTTTTTAGGGTTACACTCTCAAAGAAGCCTACACATTTAAACATAGTACACAGAGGCGCTGCTGTAATTTCACAGCAGTAGCGTCAGGTTGGCACAAAGGCGAGTAATGGAATGAGGCTTTCATACAATGTCTGCAAAGGACGCACCAAGATGGCACACAAAGCAGTTGTGATAATTGTCAGCATATTTAATGCTGAAATAATAAGCAAAGAGTTACATAAAAGAAAGTTAATGTCTTTGCCGTTTTCGGGAACTTAGTGGCCTTCTGCAGAAGGCTATGCCTATCGCATTATTTGCGTCAGTAATAAGATGGATGCAGCACAACGCCATGGTTCTAAAAAATGTGTAGGAGCAATAAGTAATACAATTCTGTTAATGGATTCAGTATTGTATTACTTATTGCTCCTGCATATATTTTTTAGGTCCATTGCATTGTGCTGTACGCACTTTATTATTGACACTCGCAAGTAATGCGATAGGCATAACCTTCTGAAGAAGGGCACTAAGAGGCCGAAACAGGTAAAGAAATTAAATTTCTTTTATACAACTGGTTGCTTATCATTTCATTATATACGACTACAGTTGCTAAACATGGATAAAATACTATATTTAATGCTTACAAAAAACATCTGAAATGACTGAATCACTAGAACAAAATTAGGAGGTTACAGTTAACTAGAACGTAGTCAACCAAAGAAGAAACCTTTAAATTACTCGAAATAGATAAAATAGTAACACCAACCGCAAGTAAATAAAATAGTAAGATAACCTCTAAAGATGAGAGTCATCTCGATATATGGAAATAAAATAAATTCTCATAACAGCAGGCCCCGACTTGACTTAAAAAGTATAATGTCGACTGAAATCAGTGGGGATGGAGGGGGGATTGGGGGGGGGGGGATAGGGCTTTGTCTCCTACTAGTGAGCTGATCGTTTAGCAATTGTTCATCGACTGTACACGTATATTTAAGAATATCTGACTCCTCAAATAAATCAAACCTTTTACCTTTCCGAGCACAACATAAGACACGGGAACTATGGAGCGTGGGTGGCTGGTGCATTGTAGTCTTCAGATGTTCAGCACATGTAAAGTGCTTGTTGCTATACTTGACCTTTTTTGGTTAACAAACGCTGGCTAAATGTCTTGCTAATCATGCTTCCAGTTCGACCAATATAGAATTTATGGCAGCCATGCCATTCCAGGCCCCTCAATATGCACGCAAGAGTTCCGAATTTTGTTATGCAGTAAAAAAGCTACACAGACTTCTAGAGTATGGAAAACATAGCTAACTGATACGATAACTTCCCCACAAGCGGAAGGTGTTCATTTTAACTGAAGACAATGAGATACCTTGAAAACTACATATCAGCTCCTCACAACTTACAATTCCAATTTATTGCCGCGCGGGGTAGCCGTACGGTCTAGGGCGTCTTGTCACGGTTCGTGCGGCTCCCCCGTCGGAAGTTCGAGTGCTCCCTCGGGCATGTGTGTGTGTGTGTGTGTGTGTGTGTGTGTGTGTGTGTGTGTGTGTGTGTGTGTGTGTGTTGTCCTTAGCGTAAGTTAGTTTAAGTTAGATTAAGTAGTGGGTAAGCCGATGACCTCAGTAATTTGGTCCCATAGTCCTTACCACAAATTTCCAATTTTTTTTTTCCAATTTATTTGTCTCGGAAGGGGACATCGAGTGCGTGCTTGGCGGGTTGTAACTTTGAAATCTTCAATGGGAATCCCCGTTTTTTACTGCAAATTACGATTCTACGGCAAAATCTACACACGTTTTGTCTGAAGCATTTTCTTCGTTTCGCCACAGATGGCACTGAAATCAGAGGAATAGGCATGGGTATACGATCGTAATTTACGACGCGCTACTCACTGGCCCTTGAATGTCCGATGGCACTTTGGACAGCACCTCCATGCTGCGATGGTAGTGCAGGCCAGTATTTCATAACTTCTAATTGGAAACACCCTCCGTAACGTTGTATTTCTCTATTATATCGAACAGGGGACTACTCGACGCTCCTCCGCGGCTGTGTAGCGATACGACGTATCTAACAGACAGTACACTGCGGCCGGAGCTCACGTATCGTGCAGACGTAGAACAGATAGCGGCTCTAAACATGGCAATATTTGCGCAGCGTTTCTTGCCTGTGCACCTACCTATCATTTGGAGAACAGACCTCCAAGTGGACGATGAATGTTGCAACCACAGAAGAAGAAATTGAAATGATCCTGATTTACGGATGATGTAGGAGAAATGTTGAGACTGCTGTTGCCTTGTCTGCCAAGAGTTTTCCAGAAAGCTCTCTCTCTCTCTCTCTCTCTCGTTCTTTTAAAAAGTTGTGAACGCCTTTGTGTCTGTTAGTAACGTGCAGACCGACAAAAGGAAACGAAGCAAACGTGTTACCGGAGAAGTTAATGGAATAGCAGCACTAGCGGCCAGGCAGCACAAGCCCCGGATAAGCGCCAGGCAATTACATCGTGATTCCCGTCTGGTCGTAGGTAGCACTATCACAGTACTGCATCGTCGTAAGTACACTATGTGGTCAAAAGTTTCCGGACACCTGGCAGAAAATTACTTACAAGTTCGTGGCGCCCTCCATCGGTAATGCTGGAATTCAGTATGGTGTTGGCCCACCCTTAGCCTTGATGACAGCATCCACTCTCGCAGGCATACGTTCAATCAGGTGCTGTAAGGTTTCTTGGGGAATGGCAGCCTCTTCGTCACGGAGTGCTGCACTGAGGAGAGGTATCAGTGGGTCAAGCCCGACACGAAGTCGGCGTTCCAAAACATTCCAAACGTGTTGAACCGTGATTTATTTTCAAAGAATATTCTTACGAATTTATTTTAGTTACTAGCGATTCATCAAGAACATTAACACATTTAATCACACTATGTAAGCATGGAAGTAGTTGCCAGGGAGTAACTGATGAAATCATAACCAAATTCCTTTTAACAAATGGGAATTTCATTCCCTTTAATAGTGCCTAAAAGCATTTTTTAAAAGAAACAGATTTAAAATTATAATCAGAAAGCACCCTCTAAATATCAGAGTTACAATTTATTCAGAGGCAGAAAGAAACAAGTTTTGACTGTATGAGCTTTCGGGTAGAGAACCTTGCCGCTCTCCCTTTTGACACGGCCGTAGTTACGACCGCTCACAACAGCCTGAGAAAGACTACACTGGTGCAAATCTGCAACACACCAGATCACTTTAAACTAAGAGTTTTAACAATTTACACAAGCACACAAACTATGCACCCCTCGTAGGAGTGGTGGAAATGGTACAAAACACTAACAATTAAGATATTAACCTTGCCCACCGAAGGTGCAACTTGATTTTAACATCTACGAAAAGTCTTACGGTGAAACGGTAGCAACTTTATATACTAAAATAATCAATTAAATAAAAGCCCATGGAGTGCAATCTTATATAAAATTCTACAAGGTTGGCCAAACAATCGTTAAGATGCTCTACAGTACACAGATACCGCCTCTCAAGATCATAGGCAATAATATCAAAGTTTCCAAAGATCAAAACATATTTCAGGTATTATGCCGTCACACTCCAAGTAATAAATTCGTTAACACACCAAATCCGACGAACATGACAGAGGCAGCTACTAACGTACGGTACATTGATAGGGAGATTAACGAACAACCCGAACCGCAGGTTGATCTAACCCGCCCCTACTCCACAAGGGAAAAACGGACCACAGAATTTATAAACAACCACCTTCCCGCGGGTGGGCAAACGGAGAAGAATGGTAGGACGACCCCAAAGCAAAACGGCTGGTGACCTCACCAAGAAAACAACTAGAATTTAACAAGAGTAAATCAAACAACATATCACCAATCACTTAACTTCTAATAAACTGCGATTTCTCGAGAAGACCTGGCGCAGCACCCCCAAATCGCTCTCCCGAACCGTCCGCTGCCAGCCACTTCAATGGACGCAGGAAGGCGCGCCGATCTCCCGCCTCACGGCGTCGCAGTTCGCACCGGCCAGACTCATGTAGTGGGTTGACTCCTGTTGCTCTCGTGTCGACCGCGAAGTCACTAACCCTCTCTATACGCCGTGGCCCACTGGACTCATGTGGCGACCTCACATGCGCCGACGCTCAAGACGGACAAGTCATTTTGTGTCTCAGAGCGCGACCGACCAACCGATCGATCCAACTGCCAATGACCATTGCCTGAGCAAACTCGAGCAGACTGGCGCCCTAACGCGCAGATGCAGGAACTAAGTCCCGACCGGGCGACCACTCACTGGCGGAGTGGAAAGACTCTCATTTTGCCGGCTTTAAAGGTTGATCCGAACGACAGGCGTACTAGCACCCCGAACGACAGACAGACTGCCTAACAAATGCGGACGAGAGACAGACTGGCAAGATGGGGACGAGAGACTGACCCAGACTGGCCGACTGGCGAGCTCATAGCGCCCCTTAAATGCACGTGAACAGGCAACCTTTCCCCTTTCCTACCACAGGGAGACATCAAAGCTGCGATTGCCACAGCGGCGCCACCGCCAGAAACGGAGAGCGACTGCTTCACACTACGCGCTGCGGCGCGCTCTTCAAAACAGCAATTTTTACTACGGCTCACGTGTTCTATAGGACTCAGGTCAGGACTCTGTGCAAGCCATTCCATTACAGGGATGTTATTGGTTGCGTAACCACTCCGCCACAGGCGGTGCATTATGAGCAGGTGATCGATCGTGTTGAAAGATGCAGTCGCCATCCCCGAATTGCTCTTCAAAAGTGGGAAGCAAGAAGGTGCTTATAACATCAATGTAGGCCTTTGCTGTGATAGTGTTACGCAAAACAAGCCCCGTCCATGAAAAGCACGACCACACCATAACACCACCGTCTCCGAATTTTACTGTTGGCACTTCACACGCTGGCAGATGACGTTCACGGGGCATTCGCCATCGAATCGCCAAATTGTGCATCGTGATTCGTCACTCAACACAACATTTTTCCACTGCTCAATCGTCCAATGTTTACGCTCCTTACACCAATCGAGGCGTCGTTTGGCATTTACCGGCGTGATCTGTGGCTTTTGAGCAGCCGCTCGACCATGAAATCCAAGTTTTCTCACCTCCGACCGTACTGTCATAGTACTTGCAGTGGATCCTGATGCAGTTTGGAATTCCTGTGTGATGGTCTGATAGATGTCTGCCTGTTACACATTACAACCCTTTTCAACTGTCGGCGGTCTCTGTCAGTCAACAGACGAGATCGGCCTGTACGTTTGTGTGCTGTACGTGTCCCTTCACGTTTCCACTTCACTATCACATCGGAAACAGTGGACCTAGGGATGTTTAGGAGTGTGGAAATCTCGTGTACAGACGTATGACACAAGTGATACCAAATCACCTGACTGTTAGAAGTCGTTGAGTTCTGCGGAGCGCCCCATTCTGCTCTCTCACGATGTCAGATGACTACTGAGGTTGCTGATATAATTGGCAGCAGGTAGCATCACAGTGCACCTAATATGAAAAAGTATGTTTTTGGGAGATGTCCGGATACTTTTGATCACAAAGTGCTTCATTCATACCACGTGCCACTGCATCAAGAACTTCATGGTGCCGACTTCCATAACAGGACACTGTTTCATAAACTAGCACCTTATCAAATGAAAACGATCCCCACAATCTTTGCCTTCGTACTCTTTTTCCGATCTACATTTAGAAACCATGGTAGCGTTGACAGACATAACACGCAGTAATGGCGTGTTATCAACCCCTCTCCCCGTTCGACAACGTATGTGGTTTCAGCATGAGGGTTGGCCAGCGCACAACGCAACTGAAACACGGAAGGTATTAGTCCGCATTTACACTGGTCGATGGTTCGGCATAGGTGACCCTATTAATTGGACCGTTAGATCGCCCGATTTGACGTCTCCGGATTTCTTTCTGCAGTGTATTTAAAACATAAGGTGTACCAGCAAGTACAAGCATGCCGTGAAGACATGTCGACCGCATCAGAAACGCCTGTACTGACATTCCCGCAGATATGCTTCTTTCCTCTCTTCGGTCATTTGAAAAGCGGAATACTAAGTGTATTGAAGTTGCCCGTACTACGTTTGAACAATTATTCTAACGGGAAAAGTAGAGAAGCGTTCGCCTCGAGCCACGGTCGCAGCGGCATGTCGAGAAGTATCCTGTTCGATAAGTCGGAGGAATACAACTTTGCGAGTGGGGTTTCCAACTGGAAGTTATAAAACACTGGCCTGTCCTACCATCGCAGCATGTTGGTGGGACCCCACATACCATTAGATATTCAAGTGCCATTGAGTAGTACGTCGTAAATTAGGATTGTGTACCCATTTCTGTTCCTCCGATTACAGCGTCATCTGTGGCGAAAAGAAGGAAATTCTTCAGATAAAAAGTATGTAGATTCTGCTGTAAAATAGTAATCTCCAATAAAAAATGGGTGTTCCATTGAAGTTACCGCCCTCCACGCACGCAAGGGTGGGGGGTCGAGTGTGGTATCATTGGATGTCCCCCTCCGAGACAAACAAATTGGAATCATAACTTCTTTGATCCGATATATAGTTTTCAAGATATTCAATGTCTTCAGTTAAAATGAACACCCTGTATATCGCTGTGGTGGAGACGAAGATTCGACTGTAATTGTTCCTGTCTCCCGATGATTTTCTTTTATATAATCTACTGGCTCGACGCCCGCCACTTCGATCGGGAAGACTGTACCGTCTGAATAGATCCTTTTTTTATTTCTTTTTTTCTAATCGAATTTTTATGTTGTTCACAAACTGAACACATTCTAAACCTTTAAATAACGCTGATTAAGGCCACAGAAGATGACCTCTTCCGAGTGTACTTCTGACCGATAAACGATTCCGGTGGCTGGGGTCCAATGTTTTTTTGTTAAACAAGCCTTTTGGAACCTTGTGGTGGTATTTCCATAGAAACTTTCATCCCTTAACACATATATCTTTATATCCAACCGAGAAGTGAAATATCAGTCATCAGAGATTTAGCTTTAAATTTTTTAAAAAACGAAATAATTTCTTAAAAATTTTCATCCCCTGTTTGGTGAAACAGGGTTGAAGCTCCAAAAACAGTGAAATACATATTTTATTTATCTCTAACAGAGAATCCAAATACAAATGTTCATAGATTTAGTTTCGAAAATACTTTCATAATGAAATATTTTCATAAAGTATTTCATCCCCTGTTTCACCTCTTTAGGGGTTGAATTTCCAAAAACAGTGAAACATATAATTTTTTTTATTTGTAACCGAGGAGCGGAATATCAATTTTCGCAGACGTAGCTTTAAAAATACTTTATTGATTCTTTAATACTGATTTGTTTTCAGAAAAGAATTTCACGCACTATTTTACCCCAAGAGGGGCTAAATTTTCAAAAATTGCTGAAACACGTGTGTCTTTATTTCTAACCGAGAAACCAGATACCAATTTTCGTAGGTTTAGCTTCAAAAATTGCATTAAAAGAGATATATTTTCAAAAAACTTTTCATCCTCTGTTTTCATCCCCTATTTCATCTCTTAGAAAAGGTATTTTGAAAAATCCCGTCTTGAACGACACCTACATTATAAGATCAACACCCTCGCCAAATTTCAAGTTCCTACCCTCAACCGTTTGGGGCGGATGATGACGAGTCAGTCAATCAGGGCAGTGCCCTTTGTGTATACAGATTGATTAGGGCCTGCTGCTCCGCTCCCGTAGACTGCATGTTGTGCTCGATTTTTTTTTTTTTATTTAATCGAATTTTTACGTTCACAAATTGCAACACCTTCTAAACTTTTTACACTAATTAACGCCATAGAAGGCGGCCTTTTCCGAATGTACTTCTGACCAGAAAGCGATTCTGGTATCTGGAGACCAAGGTTTTTGATAATGAGTAACAATCCGACTAGGAGATGCGAGCAACTCAATACGACAGAAAATACGCACTTGGCGTCCTGGGCGATAGCTTCGGAGGTAAGTAACACAGTAAATATTCGTCTTTGGGGAATACCATTTGTGAGCCAGATAAACGGTCCAAGTAGGAGATATGAGCAACTAAACACGGCAGAAAATATGCGCTTGGCGTCCTCAGTGAGTACTACGGAAATAAGTAACACAGTGCCGGCCGCTGTGACCGAGGGGTTCTGGGCGCTTCAGTCCGGAACCGCGCTGCTACTACGGTTGCAGGTTCGAATCCTGCCTCGGGCATGGATGTGTGTGACGTCCTTAGGTTAGTTAGGCTAAAGTAGTTCTAAGTCTAGGGGACAGATGTTAAGTCCCACAGTGCTTAGAGCCATTTGAACCATTTTTTGCAAGTAACACAGTAAATATCCGCCTTGGCAAAATATCGTTTGTAGCATCCACAGAATACACGTTTAGTTCAATCACTGTCCGAGCATGACATACAAGCAACCGAATACGACAGAAAATACGGGATGTGAGCCCTCTGTCTCTAACTAGTAGGTGTTCAAAAAGATTGATCCTTGTAGGGTGAGCTTTGGGCTATATGCGGTATTTATTTTACCGCCGGATTATAAACATAAAAGAAAAGGACAGAGATACCCTGAGCAGAACTAATGAATCAATATTTAGCTTTTCAAATCTAGCAACGACTTGAATAAACATTTCGCTCACTCAGTTGATAGTTCAAATCAAATGGTTCAAATGACTCTGAGCACTATGGGACTTAACATCTGAGGTCATCAGTCCCCTAGAACTTAGAACTACTTAAACCTAACTAACCTAAGGACATCACACACATCCATGCCCGAGGCAGGATTCGAGCCTGCGACCGTAGCGGTCGCGCGGTTCCAGACTGTAGCGCCTAGATCCGCTCGGCCATCCTGGCCGGCGCAGGTCAGTTAATCCACGTGAATAGAGGGCCGCTGATTTACGTACGCGTTGGTGAATTGACTATAATGTTGCTCAAACCACTGTAGGAAGGTTAAGGCTCCGAGACACGGATAATTGTATTGGTGAAAGATGACACCGCCATGGTGTGCTCCGAAGCACTTGTACGTGCGCCGGCGTTGTGCTCTTTCGCCAGAGATGCCACATATCACCGTCTACGCTACTTTACACAGCAGACAAACCTCCGAACTCCACGTTCTGTGAAGAGTCGTGGGCGTCCAAGCATTTAGCGCCTAATGGTAGTTTCACTGTCCTTCTATCTCTTTCCGTAGATGTTCACGACAGTAGCACGTGAACATTCGACCAGCTTCACCGTTTCCGAGATACTCGTCCACAGCCTCGGCGTTATAATAATCTACCCCTTGTCAGAGACGCATATCTTAATGGGTTTCCCCATCTGTAGCCCATATCTTCGCTAGTGTGGTCCCCCGTCCATGTCTACTCCATTTACATACTTCTGTTACCACATCATGTGCCCGCAACGCCACCTGGCGGCATCCACCGTCGCGGTAAGCAGTGGTCATAACGTTTTAGGTTATCAGTGTATAAATTTTGAATGTGATATATGTCCGTAAGACAGAAGGCGTAGATTTCTTTAATTTTCGACAAAACTTACTTAATCACAAATAAAAGATCATACTGGTGAATACGAAACGGGTACACCGAGACAAATAATATGGTTGCCACTCATGAGGGAACAATATTACACTACTCGCCATTAAAATTTCTACACCAAGAAGAAATGCAAATGATAAACGGGTATTCATTGGACAAATATATTATACTAGAACTGACATGTGATTACATTTTCACGCATTTTGGGTGCATAGATCCTGAGAAATACGTACCCAGAACAACCACCTCTGGCCGTAATAACGGCCTTGATACGACTGGGCATGAGTCAAACAGAGTTTGGATGTAGTGTACAGCTACAGCTGCCCATGCAGCTTCAACACGATACCACAGTTCATCAACAGTAGTGACTGGCGTATTGCGACGAGCCAGTTGCTCGGCCACCATTGACCAGACGTTTTCAATTGGTGAGAGATCTGGAGAATGTGCTGGCCAGGGCAGCAGTCCAACATTTTCTGAATCCAGAAAGGCCCGTACAGGACCTGCAACATGCGGTCGTGTATTATCCTGCTGAAATGTAGGGTTTTGCAGGGATCGAAGGAAGGGTAGAGCCACGGGTCGTAACACATCTGAAATGTAGCGTCCACTGTTCAAAGTGCCGTCAATGCGAACAAGAGGTGACAGAGACGTGTAACCAATGGCACCCCATACTATCACGCCGGGTGATACGCCAGTATGGCGATGACGAAAACATGCTTCCAATGTGCGTTCACCGCGATCTCGCCAAACACGGATGCGACCATCATGACGCTGTAAACAGAACCTAGATTCATCCAAAAAAATGGCGTTTTGCCATTCGTGCACCCAGGTTCGTCGTTGAGTACACCATCGCAGGCGTTCCTGTCTGTGATGCACCGTCAAGGGTAACCGCAGTCATGGTCTCCGAGCTCATAGCCCATGCTGCTGCAAACGTCGTTGAACTGTTCGTTCAGATGGTTGTTGTCTTGCAAACGTCCCCATCTGTTGACTCAAGGATCGAGACGTGGCTGCACGATCCGATACAGCCATGAGGATAAGATGCCTGTCATCTCGACTGCTAGTGATACGAGACCGTTGGGATCCAGCACGGCGTTCCGTATTACCCTCCTGAACCCACCGATTCCATATTCTGTTAACAGTCGTTGGATCTCGACCAGCGCGAGCAGCAATGTCGCGATACGATAAACCGCAATCGCGATAGGTTACAATCCGACCTTTATCAATGTCGGAAACCTGATGGTACGCATTTCTCCTCCTTACACGAGGCATCACAGCAACGTTTGACCAGGCAACGCCGGTCAACTGCTGTTTGTGTATGAGAAATCGGTTGGAAACTTTCCTCATGTCAGCACGTTGTAGGTGTCGCCACCGGCGCGAACCCCGGTGAATGCTCTGAAAAGCTGATCATTTGCATATCACAGCATCTTCCTGTCGCTTAAAGTTCGCGTCTGTAGCGTGTCATCTTCGTGGTTTAGCAATTTTAATGGCCAGTAGTGTATATTAACACAGGGAACCACCATCCTTCTTGGTATGAGTGAATAATCAGTAGAAAGGTAATGATCACACTGCACGTATGTGTACAAGTGTGTGTGAAAGCTTATGGGACTTAACTGCTAAGGTCATCAGTCCCTAAGCTTACACACTACTTAACCTAAATTATCCTAAGGACAAACACCCATACCCGAGGGAGGACTCCAACCTCCGCCGGGACCAGCCGGACAGTACATGACTGCAGCGCCCCAGACCGCTCGGCTAATCCCGCGCGGCCCCTGCACGTAAAGCCAGTGGTACTTGAAGAATACAGCCAGCGACTGTGGCTGGTTTGCTGGCGCATCTCCATTGGGACGTCGCTGCAGGTAGCCCTAACTGCCACATTTCGCGCAGGATGCCTCCATAAACTTGTCTGAAAACAAACAGTGATCTCAACAGACCGTTTCCTTCGAGACAACTAGGGCAAGCAAACTGGAGGCGTTCCCTGAGGTCCGCCTCCAGGTATGGGTCACAGACACTAACTTCACACCAGTTCAGAGGTTAGGTTCTCTTCATATTTTTGGTTGTGACGAGGTTTGTAATAAGTTGGCAACACAGAAAGCAAGATATGAATTAAGTTTGGCCGGCCGAGCGGTTCTAGGCGCTACAGTCTGGAACCGCGCGACCTCTACGGTCGCAGGTTCCAATCCTGCTTCGGGCATGGATATGTGTGATGTCCTTAGGTTAGTTAGGTTTAAGTAGTTCTAAGTTCTAGGGGACTGATGACCTCAGACGTTAAGTCCCATAGTGCTCTGAGCCATGTGAACCATTTTTTGAATTAAGTTGGTATCTTCTCATTAGTTTGTGGCACAACTTGACTAGAAGAAGGGATCGGTCGGTAGGACATGTTTTGAGGCATCAAGGGATCACAAATTTAGCATTGGAGGGCAGCGTGGAGGGTAAAAATCGTAAAGGGAGACCAAGAGATCAATACACTAAGCAGATTCAGAAGGATGTAGGCTGCAGTAGGTACTGGGAGATGAAGAAGCTTGCACAGGATAGAGTAGCATGGAGAGCTGCATCAAACCAGTCTCAGGACTGAAGACCACAACAACAACAACTTCTCATTAGTAACTCAACAAAATTTTATCGTTTTGGCTCACCCGCCTGTTTAGACGCGCGTGTTAATGGGCCCGCTTCCAATACAGGGAGATGCTCCGGCCCCGGATTGAATCGGCCTGGAGGATAACGACGAGCCTGGATGTGGGTTTTGAGCCGTTTTCCGCACCCCATTTGGTGAATACTGGGCTGGTTCCAATTTTACGCCTCAGATACACATTACACGAACTTCGGGAACACTTTTTAACACTTTCACAGAAAATTTGCTTTATATGCAAGCAGAATGTGTGCACTACTTCCCTCCTGGGAAGAGGGATTTAAATAGGAGGCAGGTGACCATCCTTGTTTGTCTGCTTGACCACTCAAGCAAGCGAAAGACAATTTTGGTTGATACTACGAATTTAACTCCTGCAACCCATTGCTACAGTTTTCATGAAGAAGAAATATCTTTTGAACGATGCTGTAAAAGTAAAATGAAGCTGCGTGTGCTTTCCTGTTATCGTTCAACGATGTTCTTTTACCATCCGGAAGGCCTTCTGGTGTTTTTCTGTCCATTCGCGACTGCTCTCCAGCATGCTTGCGTTTCCACTCTAGAAACCTTTGTATAGTTTTACACTACCTCAATCTCAGCTATAGTCCCACTAAAATGTGTGCGTGAGAAACAGACGCAGAATAATTGGGGACGCCTACAGGAAGCAATCTTACAGGGTGTGGCGATGGGTACTCCTTGTACCAATACAATTACCTCAATTCCCTGTTTTCGTTGCTAATGAAACACAGGAAGAATACCTATTGACAGTTAACGTATGAGTCCGTGTCTACATAATTTTAGACTAACGGTTTTTCGCGAGATATACATTAATAGAACTGACAAATTGCAGGGACGGATTCCTGACTGGAAACGGAGGAAAAACACGTCCTACGAACATGTATCCGGCAACGAACGGTGTTAGTGCTAAAGCCATCAACATGAGGCAAATCCGCTGCTAAGAACCATTGCGCTGGCTGTAGATGACAGGGATAGTATCGGTTGTCATGCAGGATACTAATAATCATACTTTGGCTTACATCATGTTGGCGGGCCACTTGCCTGGAGCTTGTCCTAGGGTTCGTCTCAGTATCCTGTTGAACCCGATCCTCCAGATCTAATGTACACACAGTCCGTCGCCTCCCTGGGCGTTCGTGTGTTTGGAAGGACCCGTGATCATACAAACGCCCAGGAACGGCTCGAGACGTTGTGTGCTGTGATTGGTGTCTGTGAGGGTACTTGTTTTGGTACAGCCGTGCTGCCTCTCGACCGTTTCCATCTGCTTGGGCGTGCAAAAACACTATCTCGGCTTATCTCCGACATGAATACGGGGCTATCCTGCAGCTTGCAGTACACTGCGTCACACAGCCTGCAACGCACAAGGAAAACACGATACGTGATCAGAGGAACTTTCATTCATCACCGCTGTCCACCGTGGCAACGATACACTTCCGGACACGTGTTCATAGGACCTTTTTTGCTCCGTTTCCAGTCAGGAACCCGTCCCTGCAATTTGTCGGTTTTATTAAAGCTCACCCTGTATGTAGGAGGAAGCAATATGCTGGTTGACTCTGCTAGGAACGTAACAGAACGTCCTGCTACTGCTGATTTCAAAGGTTGCCGCAGACGAGTGGGTCTTTCGTGTTCTACACAGTGTTCCTGTACCGTTTGTGTCGTCTCACCTGTATATATGCAGAGCCACACCCAGAGGGAATTTTATAAACACCTGCCTTCCTCAATTGCAAATCGTCTTTAACGGATCCGACTAAGCCCGTGCTCTTTGCTTATGAACGGAAGATGACATTAATATTATTCTTCCTAAATCTGCCTATCTTAGAAGACACGGTCTCGGCTATGTACCGCAAAATCTATAAGGACCCAACTAGCCATATATCCAGAAAATCTGCTACTCTTTAGAATGATTGTTCTTTACCTAAACAAATTATCAAGAGGCTGAGATCACACAGTGCTGTCCCACCAGGACTGTATGGGCTGCCCATGATTCACAAGGCTGGCGTTCCACTACGATTGACAGTGGGTAATATTGGTGCTTCTACACTCCTGGAAATTGAAATAAGAACACCGTGAATTCATTGTCCCAGGAAGGGGAAACTTTATTGACACATTCCTGGGGTCAGATACATCACATGATCACACTGACAGAACCACAGGCACATAGACACAGGCAACAGAGCATGCACAATGTCGGCACTAGTACAGTGTATATCCACCTTTCGCAGCAATGCAGGCTGCTATTCTCCCATGGAGACGATCGTAGAGATGCTGGATGTAGTCCTGTGGAACGGCTTGCCATGCCATTTCCACCTGGCGCCTCAGTTGGACCAGCGTTCGTGCCGGACGTGCAGACCGCGTGAGACGACGCTTCATCCAGTCCCAAACATGCTCAATGGGGGACAGATCCGGAGATCTTGCTGGCCAGGGTAGTTGACTTACACCTTCTAGAGCACGTTGGGTGGCACGGGATATATGCGGACGTGCATTGTCCTGTTGGAACAGCAAGTTCCCTTGCCGGTCTAGGAATGGTAGAACGATGGGTTCGATGACGGTTTGGATGTACCGTGCACTATTCAGTGTCCCCTCGACGATCACCAGTGGTGTACGGCCAGTGTAGGAGATCGCTCCCCACACCATGATGCCGGGTGTTGGCCCTGTGTGCCTCGGTCGTATGCAGTCCTGATTGTGGCGCTCACCTGCACGGCGCCAAACACGCATACGACCATCATTGGCACCAAGGCAGAAGCGACTCTCATCGCTGAAGACGACACGTCTCCATTCGTCCCTCCATTCACGCCTGTCGCGACACCACTGGAGGCGGGCTGCACGATGTTGGGGCGTGAGCGGAAGACGGCCTAACGGTGTGCGGGACCGTAGCCCAGCTTCATGGAGACGGTTGCGAATGGTCCTCACCGATACCCCAGGAGCAACAGTGTCCCTAATTTGTTGGGAAGTGGCGGTGCGGTCCCCTACGGCACTGCGTAGGATCCTACGGTCTTGGCGTGCATCCGTGCGTCGCTGCGGTCCGGTCCCAGGTCGACGGGCACGTGCACCTTCCGCCGACCACTGGCGACAACATCGATGTACTGTGGAGACCTCACGCCCCACGTGTTGAGCAATTCGGCGGTACGTCCACCCGGCCACCCGCATGCCCACTATACGCCCTCGCTCAAAGTCCGTCAACTGCACATACGGTTCACGTCCACGCTGTCGCGGCATGCTACCAGTGTTAAAGACTGCGATGGAGCCCGGTATGCCACGGCAAACTGGCTGACACTGACGGCGGCGGTGCACAAATGCTGCGCAGCTAGCGCCATTCGACGGCCAACACCGCGGTTCCTGGTGTGTCCGCTGTGCCGTGCGTGTGATCATTGCTTGTACAGCCCTCTCGCAGTGTCCGGAGGAAGTATGGTGGGTCTGACACACCGGTGTCAATGTGTTCTTTTTTCCATTTCCAGGAGTGTATTTATTCGACTGCAAAACATCTGGCCTCCTTACTCAAGCCGAATGTGGGTAGGTGCTGCCACCACATGTGTAATTCCAAGGATTTTATCAATCGTTTGAAGACAAGCTAAGCAGCTCGGATTTGCTAGTTAGCTTCGATGTGGTCCCACCATTTACCAAAGTGCCTTTATTTGATTCTCTACATCTTATTGGTAACTTGTCCAGTGATGATTTGACGGCTTTGTTTGAACATACTCTCTCCTCAACTTATTTTTTATTTAATAACGAATTTTTTTAACAAACTGACGGTGTCGCGATGAGGAGTCCCTTTTCCCCTGTGGTGGCCAATCTTTTTATGCAAGACTTTGAGGAGAAAGCTCTTGAGTCTGCCGTCTTAAAGCGTACGGTTTTCTGGCGGTACATAGATAATACTTCCGTTATATGGCCTCATGGCAGACAAGATCTGGAAAAATTCCTTTGTCATTTAAACTCTTTACATGAGAACATCAAGTTTACTATGGAGACTGAGAAAGATGGGACTTTATCCTTTTTAGATTTGTTAGTACGCCATAAGAATGATGGGTCTTTGTGACATTCGGTGTACAGAAAACCCACACATACAGAACAGTATCTTCAGGCGTCCAGTTGCCATCACCCCGCACAAATCGCCGGTGTTCTCAGTACCTTAATTCATTGGGCGCGAAGAATTAGTGCATCTGGAGAAGGTTTTAAAGAGAATGGCTACATTTCGCCTCAAATACAGAAGGACATGCACGATTATAATAACAAGAAGCAACGCCCTGAGGAGACTGATGGCAACTACAAATCAAATGCATTCCTTCTCTATACCAGGAACGTGTCTTCTAAAATAGGCAGATTGCTTAGGAAGAATAATATTAATGTCATCTTCCGTCCACCAGCAAAGAGCAGGGAATTAGTCGGATCCGTTAAAGACTATTCACAATTGAGGAAGGTGGGTGTTTACAGAATTCCCTGTGGGTGTGGCTCTGCATACACACAGGTGAGGCGACACAAACGGTCCAGGAACACTGAGTAGACCACGAAAGACTCACTCGTCTGAGGCAACCTTTAAAACCAGCAGTAGCAGGACATTGCATTTCCATGGGACATTCAATAGAATACAATAATACCAAAATTTTAGCACCGGTTTCCAGCTTCTGAGACTGTGTAATTAGAGAATCCGTGGAAATATGTCTTGCTGATAATTTAATGAATCGTGATAATGGCTTTCAGCTGGATAAAAATTGGAATCCAATTATTAAAATTATGCGGTCACAACGTAATCGACATGCTCAGTCGAAACTCAGCGATTAGTTTGTTCTTACTTCACTACTGAGGGCAGCACACACAACTTGACTGCCTCGCACATGTCATCTCCTAACGCATACGCCGTAAACCGCCAGTACGGTTCGCATGCGCGGAATTCGCTATAAATACTATGACTGCATCTGGTCTCCTCACATCTCCGGCGGTACTCCGAAAGGATACCGCCCTTCGATTGTGCCATTCCAGCACTAATCGAAGCGCTAGGTTTTCAGGTGCCAGCCAGCCAGCCAGCCGAGCAGCAGCGGTCCAGCCGAGCAGCAGCGGTCCAGCCGGCAGCAGCCAGCCAGCCAGCCCTCCAGCAGCAGCGGTCCAGCCAGCCGGCCCTCCAGCAGCAGCAGCAGCGGCCCCGGCCCCGGCCCCGGCACCGGCCCGGCCCCGTCCGCGGCAGCAGCAGCAGCAGCAGCAGCTGCAGCATTCCTGCCAGCCGTCGCCAGCGCCAGCAGCGTGGGACTCTGGTCTTCGTCCGTCTTCGTCTTCATTCGTCTTCGTCCGTCTTCATCTGTCCCCAGTTCTTTTCCTCTCCTTTTCATCCTCTGCTTTTTTCTTTATCCCTGTCGTCAAGTCAGCCCCCACCACCACTGCCACTACAACCACCACTGCTATTGTATACACGTCGCCCTCTGCCACCACCACCACCATTACATGGTGTGCCCAGTCACACCCCCCCTCTTTCCATCCCTCCTCTTCTCACTCTCCCTTCGCCCTCTCTCTTTATCACCCCCTCTCCAGCTTCTTCCTCCCGCTCCTCTCCCTTTGATCCTTTCCCCCCACTCCCCCAGCCTGTCACTGCAGCTCCGCCGGGCCACTGCCCATGCCCAACTCTCCCCATCGCCTTCGCCATCACCGCCACCACCGTCGCCGTCGCCGTCGCCGTCGCCTTCACCGTCACCATCTCTAGCGCCAACTGCTGTGTCCACACCGGGACCTGCCCCTTCCCGCCACCTCCCTATAGCTCCCGTCCCTCACGTCATCACCCACCCTTCTGCCGCCGTTAAACGCCCTAGTGGCACCATCACCTCCTCCGCTCCCAAGAAGGCCCCGCCCCGTCCTCCTTCCCCCCCCCCCAAGATGCCATGGATGTCTCCCCGCCTGGCCCTGCTCCCTCTGCTTCCTCCTCCTCCCCACCCTCTTTATACAAATACCTCCTCACCCATCCCGATCCCTCCCTTCTCGAGGCCCGGAATCTCTCCCTCCTCCTCCTCCGCCAACACTTCCCTGGTGCCCCCATCTCACTCCTCACTCCCACGCGGGATTCCGTTCTCATCTCGTCCCCCAGCCCCACCCTCCATACTGACATCCTCTCCCGCCTCCCCATCACCCGTTTTGGTCCCAACGCCTCCCTCACCCCTGCTCCTTCTCCATCTCCTACCCACCAACCCCAACCCCCGCGTCGCCCGCCGACCCTCACCACCGTGACCACTCAGCTCAGTCCGTCGATCACGGAGGAGGAGGTGTTGGTGGAGCTCAAGGCATATCCCACGCTGTCGGTGCGGCCGGTACACTGCATTTTCAACTCGGCTGGCCCCACCCGCCTTATGCGGGTTTTCTCCGAGCACGCCCCTCCGTTGACCGTCTCCTGAAGGAGGGTGCCCTCTTCTTCAACCAGCGCTATAAGGTCGACCCCTCCCCCTCCTCAATCCCTGCGCTGCCAGATGTGTCTGCGCTATAACGCACACCCAACAGCCGAGTGCCGCGAGGCCCCCACCTGCCCGCATTGTAGGCAAGCGCACTTCCTCCGGCAGTGCCCTAACCTTCAATCCCCTCCCTCCTGTAATACCTGCAATCTCCCCCATCCCACCTACTCCCAAAAGTGTAAAGCCCGACCCCCTCCGACCACTCCTGAACTCACCGTCCCTGTCCGTTCTCTGGATGCACCCACCCCTCCTGGCAATTCCCTTCGTCCCCCCCCCCACCGCTGACGACATCATCAGGTTCCTCACCATTGTCCTACAAAACGTCCACCCTTTCCAGCACCCTCACACCCTCCAACAGGTCTCCCTAGTCGCCCGTTCCATTTTCGACTTAAAAATGTATGCCACCTACTCCAACAACCAGGCCCATATCACCTTCTCCCGTCTTGACACCCTTGTCTAAATCCCTGTCATGGCGCGACAGCACCGTATCCTCTTCAACATCTGCTCCCTTCCCGTCAGCAAGAACCTCTTCCTGCACACCCTTGCCACCCACCGCGTGGATGGCTTCCTCCTCAATGAAACCTTCCTCCAACCCCACCACACTGTCCACACGTCGCCCTACCTCCTTCACCACTCCGATAATCCCCTCCCGATTGCGCGTGGCAGAGTTGCCATTGGTCACCACCGCCAGATCCCCATTCGGCTCCAACCTCTCCTTACCGACCCCACCGAACACCTGATCCTTAGTCTCTTCTTCCCTGGCCTTACCGTCACCTGCGCCACCATCTATGTCCGCCCTAATGCCCCTATTCCCTTCGACTTCCTCTCCCACATTGACCGTACCTTCTCCTCCTACGTGATCGCTGCCGACCTCAACATCCATAGTCGTTCCGCCGTCCAGTTACGGTGGTGGCATTGGTTCCTCTCCTCCCTTCAAGGCGGCCTCATCCCCATCCCCCAGCACAGTCCCGAATCCAACTCCACTCCCGATGTTATCCTTTCTTCCCCTAACCTCCTTGGCCGCATAACAGTGGATGTCCTGGAGCCTATTGGTAGCGACCATCTCCCTGTCCTCCTCACCGTTTCAGACGGACGTCGCCCCCGCCCCTCGTAATGACCCTCTCCCAAAGTACGTCGCCATCCACCCTCACTGTCCTACCTTACCCCCCACAGGCCGTCCATCTCCTCTGTGAATCCTGTCGTCTCTACCGTGCCTTCCTCCACACGTGTGACCCGGACACACTCCGATGCCACCGGCAACTCCAGCGACACATTCGAAATTTGCTCGCAGCTACTAAACGCCAGGACTGGTGACAGGCATGCACCCATTTAAATGCTACCCAACCTATAAACTCGTCCACGTTCTGGTCAGCCTTCCGTCCCCTTACCGGAACGAAACCCTCCCCCTGCTATCCTCTTCTCCATGATGATCACCCTTTCCCTGACACCCTTAGTAAGGCCAATCACTTTGCCTCTTACCTCTCCAATGTCTTTTCCATCCCCGATGATCTCCAGTTCGATTACTCCCTCTTCCCGGATATCCGCGATTGAACTGACACCTCTGTCCCTCCCCTCGCACCTGGTTTCCAGTACTTGGACAACATTGCACACACGGAACTCAATGCCCCTATCACTACACAGGATCTCATTGCTACACTCCGCACGAAATGCAACACCGCTCCTGGTCATGATCGTGTCACCTACCGCCACCTTCGTGAAGCTCCTGTCTCTTTCCTCTCCACCCTGGCCAGGCTCTACAATGTAGTCCTGTCCACCAGTTACTACCCCGACCTGTGGAAAACCTCCCGTATCCTGATGTTCCCTAAACCTGGTAAACTGCCAACCGCCATCTCCTCCTACCGTCCCATCAGCCTTACCTCGGTCTTCAGCAAGGTCCTGGAATCTATCCTCACCCGGCGCATCCACCAGTATCTCTGCCAGCACCGCCTCCTTCCGTTACCCAGTGTGGCTTTCGGCCGTCCTTCTCTTCCGACGACCTTCTCCTTCACCTCACTCCTTTCCGAACAGCTTAATTCCTGTTGCTCCGCAATCTTCCTTTCCCTGGACCTCAAACGTGCTTATGACCACGTCTGGCATTCCGGTCTCCTCTTCAAGCTCCAAACCTTCGTCCTTCCCATTAACTACGTCCATCTGATCAGCTCCTTTCTCTCACACCGTCCTTCCCACGTCACCATCCATAACATGGATTCCTACACCTTTTTTCCCCTCCGCTGGTGTGCCCCAAGGCTCCGCCCTCTCTCCCCTTCTGTACCTTTTATATACGGCGGACATGCCCCCGCCGTCACCCCCCCGTCCACCTTCTCCAGTTTGCTGATGACACGGCCTTCCTTGCCCTTGCCCCCTGCAGCGCTCCCAACACCTTCTCCAATCCCATCTTGACCGGTTCATTGCTTGGTGCAACCAGTGGTTGCTCAAGGTCAATCCCTCCAAAACCCAGGCGATCATTGTAGGCAAAACCACCCCTTCCTTCCGCCTCCTTAATTTCTATCTCACCATCTATGGCCGTCCTATCGCCCTCACTCCCACCATTAAGTACCTTGGCGTCACCCTCGACCGTCGCCTCTCCTGGACTCCCCACCTCCGGACAATCCAAGCCAAGGCTCACTCCCGACTCAGTCTCCGTACGTGGGGTCTGGACCCCTCCACCATCCTCCACACCTATAAATCCCTCATCCGCCCTATCCTTTGTTACGCCCATCCGGCCTGGATCTCCGCCCCCCCCCCCTACCTTTTATAAATCCCTCCAAATCCTGGAACGCCATGCTCTCCGCCTCGCCTATCGCATCCGTCTTCCCTCCCCCACGCGGATCCTGTACGCTCTCATCCCCTTCCCCCACCTCCTACTTTTCCTTGAAAGGATACGGATCCTGTACACCTCCCGCAAACTCGATCCTCCTCACCCGGTTGTCTCACCCATCCTCTCCCACCCCCGCCCGCTGCCGCACCTGTATTCCCACGTCCCACCCAGTCTCCATCTCTCCACCCTCCTTACCCTCTCCCAAGGTGGCTTCCGCCAGCTCCCCCTCCCTGATGATGTCCTCCTCCCCTCCATCTACCCCTCCTATCAACTTTGATCCTCCCCCCCCCACTTCCTGTGTCCTTTCCTTTAGGTACCCTCGCTCCCTTCTCTTTCCTTTTCCCCCATCCCCCTTCCTCCGCCCCTCTTCCCCCAGGCTTCCCCTCCCCCTTCCTCCCTCCCCCTATCTCCCCTGCCCATGGCATCTCTGCTCTCCCCTCCCTCTCCCAATCCCCCCCCCTCCTCCTCTCTTGGCAGGTCCCCAGACTCGCACACGCTACGTGGACTTTCGCGCGCCGGAGATCATCGCCATCAGTGTCTCGTGTGTGCCGTCGTGTTTAGTGTTCAGTGGTCACCGTCGCTCTCCAACGTTCACCTGTGCCATCGCCATCTTCAGTGTTTGTGCGTCGTGTCAACAGTTTGCAGTGTGGATTATCGTCGAGTGTGAATGTCTCCGTGTTTGTCTTTATGTGTCTACTGTTTTATTGCCCACCGTTCTGTAACTTATGTGTATTCTTACTGTTTTTTCTCATTGTGTATTCTATGGCTGAAGAGCAGCGTAGAATGCTGCTGACAGCCTGCCTGTTGTACAGGTTTTAAAATAACAATAAAGAAAAAAAAGTCAGGTCTCCTCAGTACTTGTCTAATCACCTGAGAATGGCCGGACGTCTCTGGGCCGAAATATCGTGGCAGAATGTTGATGGGATCTGGCTGCAAACCCGAAAATTACTGGAAGAAGAAAAAGTTTATACCCATACCAAATTGAAATTTAATGGAGATAAAATATTAATGCTACATAATATTTTTAATGTATTTAGAAATATAATACATTTACAATGCACTCTTATGCTATGGGGGAGGGAGGGGGGAGGGGGGGCGAGGGAACCGATAGATGTCTTTTGCTGTTCCACGACCCGAACAGACCTAAATCCGCCACTGTTCACAACTTAAGAAATACGGTGCTTAGGCGTCGGCGAGTATGTTTGTATCAGTATCAGAATGCCGTGTAAGCACCTGCAGTATTAAAAATATAACCTCTGTAATCGAACTTCACTAGATTTCATCTGATCACTTAATTACGCAGATAGCAGGTCTGCAGCTCTGGATGGCCTTATTGACAATGTATCTTCTCTGTTGGTTGACTGGTTGATTGATTCGGGGAAAGGGATCAAACAGCGCGGTCAACGGTCCCATCCGATTCGGCAACGATAGGGAATGAAGTCGATAGTGCCCTTTCACAGGAACCATCCCGGCATTTACCTGAAGCGATTTAGGGAAATCACGGAAAACCTAAATCAGGATGACCAGACGCGGGTTTGAACCATCGTCTTCCCGAATGTGAGTCCTGTGTGCTCACCACTGCGCCACCTCGCTCGACACTCTATTGGAAATAGTAGCTCGAAACGTAGTAACAGTAAGAGAATTCCTGCAGTTTCCGTATCACCCAGGATGGACGCAGCCCAGTGCGTTCCCCCTTTTGGTAAGTGGTGGTCTCGTCAGTAGCCATATAACCACTCCAAAAGAGAAACACATTTTTCACTCAGAGAAGAGTGCGACGTTGCACACCTTACAAGTGAACTGAAAGTTTTTTGCGTCGCTGAGACTGCAAAAACCTTCACAGCATTTGTCCTGTGTTAATTGCCCCCATTTTTAGGCGTTTCACACTTTGGCGATCATTTGCTTCTAAATCATAGTAAAGATATCTACCGTGCACGTTTAGAGATATCTTTAACAGTTTCAATTGGCAATACATTCTTGAATCAAATGGATTTACGCCTTCAGTGCGTGTCTTTCCTGCAGTCACGTTATTCAAATAAGTAATGACAAATAATCCACTAATCCAGTCATCTTTTTGCCTTGACTTTTTCCGCCCCAACCAACTTAGGAAAGTCGCTCCAGGTCACTTTATCGAACATAGTCAAGTAATTCCACGACCTACAAAAGTTTCTGTACACTGACAAGCAATATTCACCTTACCTATTTTGCTGTCGCAAGGAATCCAAATACATTGCTTCTCTTAGCTTCAAGTTGACTGCAGACAGGCACCAGTGATTACCATTTACATATACTGGAACGAAAGTCCTTTCAAAATCGTTGACATTCTTCCGATGTATAGAATTATTTTTACAATTTATTCCTTCCAAAATGCTGCCTTCTGTCTGAGAATCAATGTAGGACTCTTTCTAATGACAATGAAAAATAATTACTGCACAACAATCAAGCCAGCTGTTATCGAAGAGATATTTATAATCTTCACTTCGCAGGAATTGTTCTTTCTGTGGCTCAACCGTGCCACGGTAAATAGCAACAACACAATCCACAATGCATCTTTTTTCATAGTGGGCTGAATACTTGAGCAAGCCGTTCTTTAAACATCCTGTTACACAGTCACGAACGTTAGCACTTCCTGTGCATTTACTGTCTTTACAACCAAGCGCAGAATACTGAACAGCGGCAATATCAAAATACTGACTGAAATGAGTAAATTTAGTCTTCTTTTTTCTTTGACAAAGTTCCTCTGCGGTAGGCCCATTACTCTTTTCAAAGTGCTCTCCAGGAACTTCTTCCACTGAATGGATTTTAAACTCTCTGAAAATAGATCGTACTTGGGTTTCCATGATCTCAAACTACCGTCAACCTTTGTGTTTCTTGCAGTTAATGACTGGTCCGATTCTGATCTGACCACAAAGGCACAAATGTCATACATTTCCTTAAAATATGTGTAACACTATCTTCGTCATGGCAAGGATTCTGGGCGGTATCCGTTTTCAGCAATATTTGTTCTCTTATTTCTTCTACTTTCCTTCTGAAAAGCCAGTAAAATGTACTCAGTTCGCATACAGTTGATGCTTGTGTATGATCTTCGGATTCGCTTTCAGTGGTATCTGTAGATTACAACTAATGGTCTTTCGTGTTCAACCTATTTAGCAAATCTAACGATTCCCGCACACGTGACGTCATTGTGCTGATCATCAAACAGTGACGAAATGTTGAGAACTGCAGAGCAGCTCTTGTCACTTCTTTGCAAAAACCATTATAGCCATGACCACCATAACAAACTTCTTGTTGCAGTTTGGAAGCCTTCGTTTCTCGAGATCCACAGGTATAATCTTCATGAAATGAGCAAGCAAACATCGAGTGTAGTTGAACATTGGTCTTTCAAAAAGGCACTACTGGATACAATGTAAGTTTACAGAATGTCCAAGTACACCTCCATGTCTACATCACATATTTTTTTCCAAAACAGAGTGTATACTAGCCCAAAGCCAACCCATTACGATCCCAGACACGGCTTGGCATTTGACGCCTCCTGTAACACAATATTCTTAAAACATCCAAACAAAGATGCAATTCAGTTGACGTAATGCGTAGCACGTACAATGTCGAACACAGAATTCTTCTGTGAATATTTATTACTCCAGCGTAGTAAAAACTGTTTTCTTCCACTTCTAACCGCCCGCGAAATACACATCCTGTTGCGTTGCGAAACACAGAGTTTCATGCCTTATTGTGTTTAACAAAGTAACGTGTTCTGAGCAAAACATGAAGGCTTGAAGCGGCACCGACACACGCTGAATGGACATGTCTTCTGCATTTTGATTGAGGGACCGTAGTCCCATGTCCAGATAATCGTTCGTATCCAAATCACGATCACAAAAAGCTTCCGATTTCGCTTTCTGCAAAACACCTAATTTACGAAGATCTTGCATATTACCGCTCATAGCAAGATTTTCGTCACAGAGGTAATTCAGTTTAAGATACACTGCCTTGGAGCGACATCTCTAAGAATACTTTTCATCCTTCCTTTCTTTGCATCTCTGAAAGTACAAAATTTGTTATCCTGATTTCCAATTACATCAGTTATACACGGACAGCAACATTGTTAAGAAAGCAACCAAACTTGAAAGTCTACAATAGCTAAATTTGCACTTTCCATAGTAAACATAACTGAAATACGGTTTGCGTTCTGTTTGTATAGTCCTTTGAAACATATGACACAAAATAAGCTTGAGTCTAAGGGTCATTAAGAACTTCTCTTCAACGATGCTGTGCGTATCTTCCTGCCACTAATTATGAAGATGGACAATTACCTTTCTAGCAGAATGCCTCGCAATACTGGTGACTTCCTTGAAGACAGAGAAGACTCCCAAACAATCAGAGTCAACGTCTTCATAGCTCACGCCTCTTCTTTTAATCATCTGCCCTTGATAGGAAATGCGGCATAGCAAACGTCAGAAAATGCTTTGAAATGCGTTACGTCGTAGTAGCACAGTTTAATACCATTAAGATACACTGAAAAAAATGTCAAGCACGTGCAGCGAGGTTGCACAAGTAAATGTCCTCGATGGACGGCAGCACTCTCTTCGGTTCCAGATATAGTGAGTTCCGCTCTGGGGATTGGTGCGCTCCACCAGGTACACTGACCTGATTGGGTACACTGCCGAAGACGTGGTAAGGATAGCAGTCCAGGTCAAAATTCGAGAAATTATTGAAAAAATCTACAGAAGTTATTGACAAAAAAGGTCTTGAGTATATGAAAAAGATGCAAGATTAAGGAAAAAACTGTCTATTTACACAGTCGAACTAGAAATGAAATTATCAAAGTCAAAATAGCTTGCCTCTTTCCAACGAAGCAGAAAATTAGGTGGAACACAAAAGACAATCTGCTCAAGCAGGCCGCACATAAAAAAACCTATACTGAGGGGGAGACGAAAGGAGGCCTTCTTTCTTTGAACTTCTTCGATGTCTCCCATCTGGTAAGGATCCCACACAGCACAACAGTATTCTGGCAGAGGACGAATAAGCGTAATTAAGTCTCTTTAGTAGACCTGTTGCATATTCTAACTGTTCTGCCAGCAAAACGTAGTCTTTGGTTTGTCTTCCTTGAGGCATGTGTGGCTCGTGTTCATGCCGTTTCTTGCTTGACAGCGTGTAATTACGGAACTGTCGCCTCGTTTCTTATTCAATTTACTGGCATCACTAAGTTGCTGGCTTGCCTGCCCGTGAGTGGCAGCAGCAGCACGTATAGATAAGAGCACTGTCGTATTATCTTTGAAGCGACCGTTAGCATTCCAGCTCGTCGTGTGTTGGGAGTTCAGTTGGGACGGAGAACCAGTGAGGTGTGTATAGCCAGTACTCGCCGACCACTGGCGACTCACATGTAATGTCCGACGGAAGGAGACTGGTTGGTTGGTCGTTCGGTCGGTCGTCTCATCGGGCAACATGTATTTGGTCTTTAGACCATTTCTGGGCCTCGTCAGTTGGTCATCGTGCCGGACGTGGGTCGGTTCCTTCCTTGTGCAGAGATGTCGGGTGGCGAATGGGCAAGTGTTACCTCTGCATGGTTGGGTCCGAGCCCTTGTGCCCGGGTCGCCATGTCTCCAAGATCCGAACGGACATGGAGTTGAGTCAGGATGGAGCTGCAGTGGGGTCCGGACAGCCAAGACTCGCCCGACTGTTGTTGACACACATGACTTGAGTGGGAACGACCGGTGGTTGGTCGTTCGGTTGGTCGTCTCACCAGGCGACGAGTATTTGGTCGCCGACTGCTTCAGGTTCTCTGTGTGTGTGTCCGCTTGTCATTCGTCCTGGTTGTTCCACAGTGATTGCTTTTACGGTTGTTCGAGTTCTTGCGGAAGTGTTTCGTGGAACGGTGTCTAGCTTGTGTAATGTCGACTGAGCAGTTACGTTAATGCTGTCTGCAAACTGGAGCAGGCAGTCAGTCGGTTGGGACAGTGCAGCGAGGGCATTAGTGTAGTGTTCCGCAGTGCGTTTTTCCTCGCCGTGTTGATGCTGTCCGTACCGCGTGCAGTTTGACAGCCTTTGGTTTTGTTCATATTTTTGAGTGGTTATTGTGCCTTGGATGCTTTTAGACACCGATTGTGAAGACGCAGTGCACCTGGTATCTTCGTCGTCGGCTCATGTTTTCTGTTGTCGTGGCGCTGGTCGACGCAGTGGAATTGATTAGGTTGTTGGTCGATCCATCAACTGTTCCTGGGTCGGGTTGCCATCTGATTACTTAATCTTATTCTTGGCTGCCTATCTCACCTAATTTTACGTTAGAGTTACCTCCTCAGGCCAACTCTTGGAACACTTTTGAGCACCATTGTTCTGTTGTTTTTAGATTGTGCTTTTTGTCTCAAGTACCGTCGAGGCTTTCAGCCGCCTATTAATTTAGTTTTTTTTTTTAATTTTAAAATAAGGCCTCCAGGCATCTTAAGTTAAAACTTTGAAGATTCTTGTTTGAACTAATTTTTTTTAAGAAAAAAAGGGGAATTTTGATCTATTGCAAATCCTTGTTACCCAGACCTTAAGCCCTCAGTTCTTCCATCTCTAGTGTGTGGCCTTCAGCTGAGTTTTTATGTAAAAATGTTTTAACTAAGGCCTTCAGCCGTGTGTATCCCTTAAGGCAATTTTAATAACTTGTTTTCGGGCCTTCAGGCATATGGTTTTGAATGCTTTTAAGGGTATATGTGATTAAGTGTTTTAGGAAAATAAAGTTTGGATGTTTTGTGCAACTAACAGTAACTTATTTTTGCCCCCTTCCACAATTATAACCTGATCCGCTCTGTCATGCAAGACCAGATTTCATTCCTCACAACATTATACACTGAAGCGCCAAAGAAACTGGTATAGGCATGCCTATTCAAATACAGAGATATGTAATCGGCAGAAAACAGCGCTGCGGTCGGCAACGCCTATATAAGACAAGTGTCTGGCGCAGTTGTTAGATCGGTTACTGCTGCTACCATGGCAGCTTATCAAGATTTAAATGAGTTTGAACGTGGTGTTACAGTCAGAGCACAAGCTATGGGTCACAGCATCTCCGAGATAACGATGAAGTGGTGATTTTGCCGTACGACAATTTGACAATGAACCGTGAATATCAGGAATCCGGTAAAACATCAAATTTCCGACATCGCTGCGACCGGAAAGAAGTCCTGCAAGAATGGGACCAACGATGACTGAAGAGAATCGTTCAAAATGATAGAAGTACAAACCTTCTGTAAACTGCTGCAGATTTCAGAGCTGAGTCATCAACAAGTCACAGTGTGCGAACCATTCAGTGAAACATCATCGATATGGGCTTCCCAAGCAGAAGGCCAAGTCGTGTACCTTTGATGACTGCATGACGCAAAGCTTTACGCCTCGCCCGAGCCCTCAACACCAACATTGTACTGTTGATGACTGGAAACATGTTGCCTGGTCGAACGAATCTCATTTCAAATTGTATCAATCCTATCGACATAAACGGGTATGGAGGCAACTTCATGAATCATTGGACCATCCACGTCACCAGGGCATTGTTCAAGCTGGTGGAGGCTCTGTAACGGTGTGGAGCATACGCAGTTGGGGTGATATGGGACCCCTGATACGTCTAGATATAAGTCTGACAGGTGACACATACGTAAGCATCCTCCCTGATCACCAGCATCCATTCAGTCCATTATGGCCAGGGACATCAGTTGGTATGTATTTCTCGATTCAAAAAACTTTACCAACAGCCATGTATCTCAAATACTACCAGTTTCGGCAACTCAATATTGCCATCGTCAGGCCACATATGCTTTTTTTGTATTAACAAGCTTATCATATGGTGCCATAAAACTGGAGCCGTAAATCCAAATCACATGAATCAGCTGTATAACGGCTCGCATTTACGGTTCCAGCTTTATGCCACTGTATGATAAACTTGTTAACATGAAAAAAGCGTAAGGGGCCTGAAGATGGCAAAATTGCTCGTTAACAATCACAATTTTGTTATTTTTTATAAAATTCACCTAATAATCCAGAACCTACGTTTATTATCTACTATCCCTTTTACCTCATAATAATCTAATAAAATAACATAATAAGACCTATAATAAAAAATCATTTATTTTACATACATTTCCCTAGGTGAATGTGATGTAATTAAATATATTAGAGAATTACCTACTATTTTAAAAACAATTTTTAAAAAACTAAATCTTACAACTTTCTCTTAGGCCCAAAAATTGTTCTATTTTTTACTTTTGAGAAAAACGTGTTTTTTTTAAATTATATTAAAGAATAAGTATATAAGAATCATTTTTAACAACTTCATCTTAGTCCCAAAAATTGTCGTATTTTTTTACTTTTGTCAAAAACATGATTTTAAAATTATGTTATGAATAGGTATATGAAAAAATTTGCTTTCTGCTTTAGCAGCCACAAGATTATTATGAGTTTTTTTCTGAATGTTTCTTGAAGGAAGACTTATTTACGGTTCTACCACATTCAGATATGTAAGAAAAGTACTTTACTTTGCTTTCATCTACCTAGTTCCACCTACTTTTTGAAAACAATTAATTTTTATGAATGTAAGAAAATTATTTAAAATTTATTAGTTAACAAAAGTTAATTAAATCAAAAATTACATGACAACTAAAAATGGACAGCAATAATAAAATAAAAATTATTAATTAGTTAACAAAGTACATTTTTTAAAAACCACATTGAGAACATAAGTAAATAATTAAAATGTATTAGTTAACAATAGTAAATAATTAAAATGAATTAGTTAATAAAATTCGATTATATTAAAATGTTCAGTTTTTATTTTTTTATATATGTTTCTTAAAATGTTTCAGAAATGCATATAAACATGAAGTTAATATTTTTATATATTTTTTTAAGTTTTTCATTCATTTATAGAGAAGCTATTATTAATAATTAAAAATTTTCAGGACGTATTCTAAGATGTGCATCGTATGTAAGATTCTTTTTACCATACATAATTACACAAGGAAGTGTGTCATTTGGAATTTTATCATTAAAAGTTGCACAAAGTTTCATATTTGTTTTTTTGTGTAGTTACAACATTCTTCCTACGTGTCATATTGATAACATAAATTGGATAATTATTTATAAAACTAAATGAACTAGTATCAACATCTGATTTTAGTAAAGTAAATCTTTTAAAATCAAGAAATTCAACATATGCTTTAATAAAATTATTTGGCAGATTAATATACCACATTTATGGGGGAAAAGCTTCATTTCTACCATTTTAATTATATATTCTGTAGTTTCACATGGTCAAATAATAATGAATCAGCTAATTGATTATTTTTATGATTTGTCTGAAATATAACAAATACAAAATATGGCATATAAAATTCTGTAGAGTTATAATAATTTCTTATATCTAGTTCAAAACCGTTTTTACCAGATACACCACCAACTTCTTCTGTTTGAAGTTCACAAACAGAAATAGGAATTTTAGGATTTTTAAAAATATTTTCACGTTGTTCAAGTTCATAATTTGGTTCATATTTAACAACAGGTACACGAATTTCCATAGATTCAATAATAATTTTCCTTCTTCACGTAATGTATCTTTTATTTCAATTAAAGAATCATTTGTACCAGACCAATGCAGAGTTACATCTCCAGAGGATGAACTATGAGTAAAAATTACAGTTAACTCTCCTTCAAACATAATTTCTTGATAAGCTGCAAAAAATCCACCAAGTAATGATAATGGATAAAGTACTTCATTTCTTTTACTATTTATTTTTCCTGTATTAAGAATATGTCCTTCTAAAGTTGTTTTGTCAGTAACAGATGAAGCTAAATGTAATAAAACTGTTGATGAAATAAAAGAATGTACAATTCTAGATAAATTATTATATCCTTATTTATTGTTACAAACTCAAACAGTTGAATAATCTATACCATCATTTCCAATAATACTAAAATTCATGTATAACTCTGTAATGATTTGGATGTAGCCAACCATCACCAATATTTATTTCAAGTTCTGTATCTTTTTTAGGAACATTTAATTATTATCAGTTTTTTCATTAACAGGAAATGAGTAAAACTGGTAACTTTCAATTTTATTCATGACACAGTCAAATTGTTTTAGTAATTACTTATTAAGGAAAAAATTTATTACATTATTTTTAAAACAACTGTTACAAGAGCACCATTAAATTAATTAAATTATCATCTTCATCCATTATAGTAACTTCTAAATCTTGAATTATATTAAAAATGGGAACATTTACAGGATATTTTGTTTCATAAATTATTGGTCCATCAAATTTTGCATTAGGTTTAAACGAAGCAATAATATTAGTTTCCTTACGAAGATGATCATTATCTTTTCCATCCATTCCAGCAGCAAGATTAAAATTTATATATATTAATTCAAAAGGAATTAATTTAATAAGATCTTTAGCTACAGCTTTTTCATTGGGTAAAACAACTTGATTATTAAAACCATGTAAATTTCCAATAGTATCTCGTATACCTACACATAATTTTTCATCACTTTCAATAATAATTCTATTTAAAACTTCATATGCTTTAATATGTATGTTAAGGTTTTTTAATGTATAAAATATTTTAAAATTTTAATACTATATTGGCCTTAGGAATTTCTATTATTTCTCCAACACAATAAAGTTTATTATATTTCGTTGTAATATTTGGTGTTAAAAAGTTGAATAAAACCCAACTAATGAAACATTGGTATAATTATCATGTATTAAAAACAGTTAATATTTTTCTAAGTAAGATTTATCAATAACTTGGAAAAGACGACTCATTAACTACTGAAAGTTTATTCATAAATATAAAAATTATTAAAAAGTGAAAAATATAAATATATTAAAAGATATAAATAAAAATAAATTATAAAATAAATGAACAAAAATTTATTACATAAAGAAAATTCAGTAGTTGTATTTGATAATTTTATTTTAGAAAATCAAGATTATCTCACTAGACGCAGACACAAAGGTATCGATTTTTTATTTCTCTCAAACGTATTCAAAAATACCAAAACAGTTAGAGACAATTTAAAATTTTTAAATATATTTAGACAAGATGATACAAATTTAAATCATATTTAACATGAATTTGTTATTGGAGATATAAAGTTGGATAATTTCAAAGAAATGTGTAGTAAATTTTTGGATGATGACTTTGGTTTTTCAACAATAGATATGTCTAGAAAACTAAATGAAGGCAAATTTAGAAATAAAATACAACATTCTTAACAACATTAACATTAAATTAAAACATTAATTTTTACATTAACTTTAACATTAGATGAACAACATAAACATAAACACAAACGTTAAACATAAACATAAACATTAAATATAAACACAAACATAACATAAAAATTAAACATAAACGTAACATTTAACAAAATTAATGTTCTCTTCTAACTAAAAAAATGTTTGCAAAGTATGATAAAGAAGTTGTTAAAAAAACTTAACAAAATAAAAAGAAAGCATAAGAATTAATAGAAAAATTATAAGTTTGGAAAAAGCAACCAAGAAAGAATATGCAAAATATAAAAAGAAAGAACAACCTGTTATTGATGCTATTGAAAAAGTAAAACAAGGTATTGAAGGTTTAGGTATTAATGTTTTAAATGCAATTTAAGAAAATAGAGAAGTTGAAAAACAAATGATACCACATCATCATCATATAAAAGATTTTGGAGATTTATCACCAATAAAATATTAAAAGATTGGTCTGATAACATTCCTGGAAAATATGATTATACATTAAGTGAAACGGAGGTTAATAATATATTTAATAAAAATGAAGAGGAAAATAAAAGTAAAAATATAAATAAAATGAAAAGTAAAATTATAAGCAAAACCAAAACGATAAATGTTAGTGAACGAATGTTAACGAATATAAGTGATGTTGGTAATTTACCTGTAGAATTTAATGGTGATTTTTTAAAAATTGGTGATGAAAAATGAAAGTACAGATGGTTTAATGGAACTTTTAACTGAAAAACAAATTTTATGGAAGATTTAAATAAAATGTTTGATGCTGTAGATTTATCAAATTATGCCGATATATCATTTAATTCAGGAGCATTATACTCTGATAATAATCCAAATAAAATAACATCAAGTGGAGGTATTAATATAATTATTTAATAAAAGAAATTTCGATGTCTATTTTCCAAATTTAAGAAAACAAATCATAGAGTCTTCAGAGACTAGTCCTCCTCCTCCAGAACGAAAAGCTAAAGGTTTAATTAAAAAGTATGCAGATAAATCAATTGAATACTTTTGGTTTAATGATATTACACAATTAATTGATACATAGAATTAGCTGAAAATTAGAATAATAATAATAAAAAAGATAGTATTGCACAAATTATAACAAATAAGTTTTGTTATATTATAATTGAAAATCCAAAAGGAATTCCATATTTAATTACATTTTTAAATAATCTTCCACATACATTTTGGAAAAATGTTAAATTGAGAAAAGAATTAGTAAATACTTTAATTAACAAATTACCATTTGAAATGCATCTTCCAGGCTATAATTATTGTGGTCCAGCTACAAAATTGGAAGAAAGATTAGCCAAAGGTGATAAAGGTATTAATCCATTAGATGAACCTTGTAAAAAACATGATACTGCTTATAGAGATAATAAAGATTTAGAAAAAAGACATATGGTTGATAAAAATTTCAGTTAGCTGAAAAACAAAGAATGTATCCAAATGATGCTTCATTTGGTGAAAAAGTAGCAGCAACAGCACTTAGAGTAATAATCTATGGAAAAAGAAAATTAGATATGGATTTAGATTTTGATGAAAATGAATGAGGATTATAAAAATCTTTATAAATTTTTAAAAGACATAAATTTCTTAACTATATAAAAAATCATTATAAATTTTGACCTTTATAAACTTTTATACTTTACAAAAATCTTATTTAAATTTTTAATTATGTAAATGAATAACTTTACAATTGATTATTCTTTGGTCTCTAGTGGCAACACTAAACAAAAGTCAATTAAATTAAAGTTAAATAATGAACAATTAAAGGTTTAAATAATAATATTTGTGAAAATATAATTAATGAATTACATAAACCACATAGAAAGAATTTAAAAGAAAAAATGTTGTTTCTTTTAATACAAATGATTTATGGCGAGCTGATTTAGTTGAAACGAATTCTGGTAATTTAAAAGGAAGTTCAAAAAGAAACAAAGGTTATAAATATTTATTAACAATAATTGATGTTTTTTTCAAAATATGTGTGTTCTGTTCCTATTAAAGATAAAAGAGCTAAAAATATAGTTGATGTCATTCAAAAAATTTTAATAGTTAGAGAACCAAATAATTTACAAACAGACAATAGTAAAGAACTCTACAACAAAGAAGTTAAACATTTAATGAAGAAATATAACATTACTCATTATACAAAATTAAAAGCATCTGTTGTTGAACGTTTTAATAGGACACTTAAAGAAAAAATTTGGAAGAAATTTGCTTTAGAAGGAAATTATAAATGGTTAACTTAATTAAAACTCTAATTGATGAATATAATAAAAAACATTCTACAATGAACATGAAACCATTAGAAGCAAATGGCAATTTAAATACAAGTAATATTGTAGCTAATGATCAAGCTAAATTGAAAAAAGGAGAATTAGTAAACTTAAAAGCCTTTTGGAAAAAGTATATACAGCTAACTGGTCAACAGAAATATTTTAAATTGAACATGTTATTCATTCTAATCCTTCTTCTTCTTCTTCTTCTTCTTCTTCTTCTGTAGTGGTCAATCCAAGGATTGGTTTGCAACAGCTACAATGGCAGCTTGTCTCCATTCTGTGCGTCTTTCAGCTTTTCTCTTCATTTCTTTATAGGTGTTACATCCCACATCTTTCACGATCTGATCCATGTATCTCAGCCGTGGTCTTCCTCTTGGTCTTTTTCTCTCGACATATCCCTGTATGATTGTGTTCAGGAGTCCTTTATGTCTTAATAGATGGCCTGTAAATTGCACTCTTCTTTTAACAATGAAACTCCAGAAGCTTCTCTTCTCACCTGCTCTTTCCAGAACCACTTCGTTTGTGACCTTGTCGATCCATTTTATTTTGAGCATGCGTCTATAGCACCACATTTCAAAAGAATTTAGCTTCTGCTGTTCCTCTGTCCCGAGAGTCCATGTTTCACACCCATAGCATGCCACACTCCACACATATGATTTCAAAAATCTTTTCCTGGTTTCAAGGCTGATGCTCTTAGATGTTAATACGTTTTTCTTCTTGTTAAAAGCAGCCTTTGCTTGAGCTATTCTACTTCTCACTTCTGCCTTGCTCCTTCCATCCCTGGTAATATTACTGCCCAGATAAGTAAATTTATCAACTTGTTCAAGCAGTTCATTGCCTACATGAACTTGGACTTTCACTTGATCTTCTTTGTCGCATGCCATTACTTTTGTTTTTGCTTTATTAATTCTCATATTATATTCTTCACCCATAACTTTATCCATTCTATTCAGTAGGACTACAAGATCTTCTTCACTTTCAGCCAGGACAGCTACATCATCGGCATATCTTATCATATCTATTCGTTGGCCATGAATTACTACACCTGTCTGTGAATTTTCCCTTACTTTTTTCAGCGCCTCTTCAATGTATACGTTAAAGATAACAGGGGACAGTGCGCAACCTTGTCGGACACCTTTCCGTATCTGCACCTCTTCTTGTTTTGTCTGTCTACGGATAACTGCTGTCTCGTTTTTGTACAGGTTCCATATCATTTTTCTGTCTTTATGGTCTATTCCTACTTTTTTGAGTACCTCAAACATCTTATCCCATTTAACATTATCAAAGGCTTTCTCTACATCTACAAAAGCTATGTATGTTTTCAGGTTCTTATCTAGTCGTTTCTCTAGTATTAGTTTCAGAGCAAATATTGCTTCTCTGGTTCCTCTATCCTTCCGGAATCCAAAATGGTCTTCGGAGAGTGTAGCTTCGACTTTTTGTTCTATGCGTTTTAGGATAATTGAGGTTAATATTTTAGAGGCGTGAGTAACTAGGCTGAGTGTCCTATAATTTTTACATCTTGTAGCATTTGCCTTCTTTGGAATGGGGATCATAACGTTTTTCTCAAAGTCTGTAGGAATTTTACCCTGCTCGTACATGTTGAAAACAAGATTATACAACTCCTGATTCAGTTTTGCTCCTCCAGATTTCAGAAGTTCGGCTGGGATATTGTCTATACCAGGCGATTTGTTGTTTTTCAATTTTTTCAGAGCTAGTTCAAACTCTACCTTTAATATAGGTTCACCTATGTTGTGTGCATCTACTTCTGTTTCTTCTTCAATGACGTTTTCAGACAGGTCTGGTCCGCTGTACAGTTCTCCTATATATTGTTTCCATCTTCTTGCAACTTCATCATCGTCATCGAACATATTGCCATTTTCATCCATCACAGCCCTACACTTGTTTCTTCTGTCTCCAAAGCAATGTCTCACACATTTATAGGCCTTGTCGATATTTCCCTTGCTCATGTTGTCCTCAACTGAAATACAGAGATCATCAAGGTATTTTTCTCTTGCTTGTTTTGCCTCTCTGTTGATTCTGTTTTTCAGACTCTTGTATTTCTCTTGGTCTTCCTTCTTCACAGAATTTTTTAATTTCCTTCTTTCTTCCATCAAATTTAGTAGGTCATTAGTGATCCATTCCTTCCATTTCTCTGTCCTTTCTTTTCCTATTACTTCTTCTGCTGCTTCTAAAATACCAGTTTTTATTTTTTCCCAGCTGCTTTGGATGTCATTGCAGCCCTGTGTATTTGTTTTCTTGTCTGTTTCTAGTTGATAGTGCTTCAGTGTATTTTCGTTTTTCAGGTTTGTCAAATCCCATTTACATGTACTTCTTCTTCTAATGTTCTTGAATTTTAGTTCAGTCGTCATCATAACGAGTATGTGGTCACTTTCCACATCACAGCCTGGATATGATCTGCTGTCCTTAACTTGGTTTTTAAATCTTTGCTTCACTAATATGAAGTCAATTTGGTATCTGTTAATGTCACCAGGCATTTTCCAAGTATATCTTCTTCTTGGATGATGATTAAAGAAGGTATTTGTAATGCAAAGTTTATTTCTTTGTCAGAATTCTACAAGTTTATCCCCTCTTTCATTTCTTAATCCTAATCCAAAATTCCCTGCCACATCCTCTTCTTTACCTTCCCCAACAACGGTATTCATATCTCCCATGATGACAAGGTTTTCAGCTCCTTTAATTCTGCCAATTACGTCTTCAAGGTGGTCATACATCATGTCGATTTCATCATCCTCGTGCCTCGTAGTTGGCATGTATACTTGGATTATGATTGTGTCTCTTGGTTTAGTTTCCAATCGGACATAAATTATCCTCTCACTATGTTGGACAAATCCTTTTACTCTTAACCCCATCTCTTTATTGAGGATAATTCCCACTCCTGCTATCCCGGGACTGTCTTGTGCTGTTCCAGTGTGTATGATTCTCTAATCCCCTGACCAAAAGTCGCCAGCATTTGGCCATCTCATTTCTGAGACTCCCAGTACATCAATATCCATTCGTTTCATTTCCATTTTCAAGTTTTCCAGTTTACCACATTTAAGAAGTGAGTTGACGTTCCATGTTGCTATCCTTCTTACATTAATGCTTTTGGATTTTGGTATCTCTTTAGTTGTCCCCACCCGGAGATCCGAATGGGGGACTATTTTACCTCCGGAGAATTTAACCAAAGAGCTTTCCATCATAAGCTGTTGATACTTGGGATACCTGCCCGGGGATTTAATGGAGTGGTTTCCCGTTGCCTTCTCCATTCTATGCCGTTGGCCACGTTGTGGCTCCTCCGCCTTTAGGAGCAGTTTCCCACCCCAAGGTCAAGAGAGTGCCCTTCCTTCTAGCCGCTCATCCGCCCTCCTAGAAGGCCGTTGGGACTTGATAGAAGGTAATCTCCTTATCCCGGGAGATATTCGGCTCAGTAGAAGTATAGGTTGGAAATGGAAGACCCCTAGCCCTCGAAACCTAATAGCGTCAGGGTCGGAAGAGAACAAGAGTTGGCCGAGGGTGGCCAAATAGGAAAGATAAAAGTGAGGAGCCTGGCATAAGTAAGTGGAAGCAATGCCAGGATTCAGCTCGGGACCCTGTGGTCGCCAGCCACGTACTCACTAGGTGTGAGTCCCTGAAGGGCATTCTAATCCAATTACATATAAACTGAAAGATATAAAACTAAAATATTACGAACAAGAACTACAAACTTCTAATTTTCCATATGTATACATTGTTGAAAAAGTTTTAAAAAAGAAAGATAATAAAGTTAAATATTGTTAAATGGTTAGGTTTTGATTATTCACATCACAGTTGGATAAATAAAGATAAAGTAATTTTATAAATAACTAGTTGAACAATCAATTACGTTTTGAAAAATAAGTATTAAATATTTGCATCAAATTTTGAATCTGAACATCTTTTGATTTAATTATTTCATCCATTGCTTTAATTCTTTTATATTTTTCCTTTACTACTTTCATCTTACAGTTTAATTCTATCAACTTTAATTTTAATTATTTCATTGTTTAAATTATTCAATCTTTGTAGTTTTTGTATACAATAATCTTCATATTTTATTTGAATTTTGTAATATTTTATTTTATCTTTGCAAAAAGTTCCATTTATATATAAAAATTTTATTAATTTAATAACTTATAATGACCACATGGTAATTTATTTTCCAATAAATATCTTTCATTATCATGAGGACTTACTGCTTTTTTGTTTACTTGAATTGTATTTCTTTCATGTCTTTCAATTTTAATGAATTTAAATTTTCTATATTGTTCCATATTGCTAAACAAACAATCTTTAGAATCTGCTACACTTAATCTGTTATTAACAACACATTTTTTTAATCCCTTTAGATTTCTTTTACATTTTGTCCCCAACTTTATAAGCATACAATTTTGCTCTTAAACCACAAATTCTTCCATTACATTCACCTTTCATTTTACCAACAACTTTCTTGTTTACTTGTGGAATACCATATATATATTATATGTTGGATACCAACTTGCATCAAAGTAATCAGTCATCATTTTCATATCTTCATAGAAATCTCAGTAATAATATTATAACTATCTGTATCTCGATAACATAATTCAATATTTTCTCTACATGTAGGTTTCATAGCTCTAAAGTGAAAATCATAAATTAATTCTTTAGATTAATCAAGTGTACATAATGCAACATAAATAGGTTTATTAAATATTATTGTAGTTTTATTCATATGAATAGCGGCAAAATTTTCATTAAATACACTTCTATGTTTAAAGTTCGGTTTAGCTACAAGTTTATAACATATTTTACTATTTGACCTAATTTTATATCTTGTCTTTTTCTTATATTCTCCATTGTTTTCCAAATACAGAATTATTTATTAATCAATAGAAATCTTTTTCAAAATCATTTCTGGCTTCAGTTCTTAACTGTGTGTTTAGAACTATATACTTCTTTAACCAATCAGATTGTCTAAACTTTATGTATTTTTGTAAGTTTCATTCCTAAAGATAAATATCGTTTAAGTTTTCTACAATGTACTACGTCATTACACTTTTTCTCTAAAGTAGTTATTAATTTACTTTCGTTTGTACCTGGAACTAGTTTTTATTCAGAAGTTAATGGCAAATGTTTATGTAAATCATGTAATGGTTTTGGATAGTCTAAATCTGCTTCATATATATTACCATTTTCAGAATTTGAAAATTCATTTATTTTTGTACAATTCTTCCCATTTAAATCCACCATATGGTAAATATTGGTTCAAAGCATAATTATATAAAATCCTCTTATCTAGATACATAATATAATTTGATATTTCTTCATTATTATTTGCTTTTACAAAATTATGAGATTCTACCCTTATTCCTCTTTCACACGTAATCATATAATAATTCACTTTTAGTTCAGTAATCTTTAACATTGCATCCCAAGATAAAGCTGGTGCTGTAAAATACCAAGAAGGATCTAGATTATATACATTTATACATGTTTTTCTAAAATTTTCAGAAACATCACTAAACAACAATACATCAGTTTTAAGATATAAATCATGACAGTCACCAAGATTTTTCATATACAACTTTTCCCCAACTAAGTTTGCATGTTCATAATCTTCATCAGTTATATTACAATCATTCAATTTACTATAAAATTTAAATATTGGTAATTGTGTTCCTACAAATCTATTCCAAGACGACATATAAACAAATGGATAAATACCTTTTCTAATAACTAAATTAAATAAATATGTAGAAAAATACTCTTTAATATTTTTAGTTGACTTTTCATTAAATTTGATGAAAGTACATCAAGTGAAAAACGCATAAATTTAAATCCATCAACAAATTTCATTTTTTAAATTTTTGTTTGTTTACCAATATATATATATATATATATATATATATAATCATTAAGTGTAAGTTGTTTCATTTCTTCAATTTCAGAGTATATTCCTCCAATTTTGTCAACTTCTTGTTTTATACATCCTATAAAATTTTTAAGAGAATTTGATCCTCTATAAACAATAGGATCTTTATAATAAAGAAATCCACTTCGTTTTTGATATTTTGCAGTATATGGTCTTTCTCAATTTGGTTCAAAATTACCCATATTAAAAGTAAAATTTCAAAATCAGCATAAATAACAAACTGATCTTTTTGTGTATATTGGTAGTTTTAAAAATAAACATATTCTCCTTCACTTGACATTTCAACTTTTAATCGTTTCTTAGCTAAACAATTTCGTGTATGATTCTCTAATTCTTCTTTACTATTGTATTAAAATGTAATCAACATTAATCACAAATAAATTTTACTGTTTCATGTTTCATGATTTGATTTGATACAAGTCTAGATAAAAAATTTTATAAAACAATAGTACGAATTATTATCTTTCTTAAAATAAAGTAGATTTATATGGTTCTCTTTTTTAGATTTTGTTACTTTTAATGGTTATACTTGAAGGTTTTTATCATCATCATCATCATCATAAATTAAATAAACATTAAAAGATACATTAATTATATTTTCTATTTTTAGAATATGATCAACTAATACAGGAAATTAAATATTTCTAAGTTTTTTATCAAGATCAAGACCAACATTTTTATATTTTGTTATTGAATCGGAATGATCACCTACATGAAACAACGCTGATTTTGTAGCCCACAGAAAATTTTTTGCATTTATACAAGTTTTTTTGTTTTTTATTACTTCAGGAAAATCGATATAAGATGAACCTTTTAGTGGAACATATTTATTAATTCCTAGTTGTAAACCAATAATTCTATTTAATTACCATCCAGAATTTTGTGTTTGAAAATTAGATATATTTTCTAAAATATGTCTTTTATCGTACTTGAAATTTTTTTAAATCTTTTTCTGTTAAAATAGTATAGTTTGCTGTATGTTTTCCAAATTCTTGAACTTTTTCAACATAAAATAAAATTTATCTTTGGACCATGATGTACTTTCAAATATTCTCTGACAATTTTAAAAATTTTTTGTTTTTACTGCATTTACGAAATGTTTAGGATCAAGTAATGTATACTGTTTTCTAAATTTATAGTAATCTAGTTTCAAATGCTTTTCAACTAATTAATCTTTAATTGATTGTTTTTCTATCTCTTGGTTTTACAAATATATTTGTAGAAAATGGATGTAATCTTGTTTTGGTTTATCTTCTTCATTTAGAAAAACATCATAAATATCATAAAATGGTGACTTTTTCCAAAGATTAGCACATACTTCAGCTGCATAATTTGAATTATCTTCGGGTATATAAATATTAACAATATTTTTATAATTTTTACTTACTTCAGTTATATAATTTTTATTATTTTCAGCTATATAATTTTTATTAATTTCACTTACTTCAGATTTATTATTATTTCGAACAATATTTGTATTGTTTTCACTTGTATTATTTCTAACATTTGTTGGGTGATTACTAACAATAATTGAACGATAACTATTAATAAAACGAATTAAATCAGCTTTTCGTAACTTTGGATATCCTCATAAATTGTTTTTTTTTAGAAAATTCACGAAGTCTAGCAAAAGTGAATTGTTTTAGTTGGGCAGCAATGTTACTTTCATTTTGCTCTTCTATTTATTACAAAGAAAATTATCTAATTTGTAAAAAATTTTTTAATAAAACAATAACTATTTAATAGATGAACAAGGATTATTATTTAATAAATAATTAATCATAAAGAGAATTAGTTTAACAATAAATAAGTTTTTAAACAATAAGTTTATTATTTAGTTTAACAATCAATTAGTTTGTAAACAATTAGTATATTATTTATTTTAACAGTCTATTACTTTTTAAACAATTAGTTTATTATTTAGTATAACAGTCAATTACCTTACTCTTCTATTTATTAAAAAAAAAGCATTAGATTTGTAAAAATTATTTTTAGTAATAAAATGGTGATTATTTAATAGATGGATAAGTATTATTACATAATAGATATTTAATCTTAACGGATTATTATTTAATAAATAATAAATCATAAAGTTAAAGCTTTCTTATTCTTAATATATCCTATAGTACATTTCTTACATGTATTATTATGTTTATCTTTATGTGATGAATTTATATAAAAACAAATTAAATCTTTAATTTCTTGACAAATATCACATTTTTTGTAGATGTAGATTTTTCTTCAGTTTTAAGTTCTTCAGTATTCATTGTAGATTTAGATTTTTCTTTATTTTCCATTGTTCATAATAATATATTCTTCACTTGGATTTCGTCTTAAATGTTCTTAAAAATAATATTATCAACACATTTCCACATACTCAAGGAAATTGGTTTTATTGTAATTTTGTACATGATATTTATTTATACATGGTCTTCATATAGTTCTATAACTATCTTTTGTGTATTTTTGTAAAATGAAATTATCAATTGATTTCTCTGCACTATAATATTTACAAACTTTATTTTTCACAGAACAATCTTGTTGAACTTGCCCCATTTGTATAAAAAAATGTTAGAATTGCGAAAAAGTAAAATTTTATAATTTTTTATTTTTATAATATTTTAAACTATAATTTTAAATTATTCATATACATTAATTTAAACATAAGAATCATCAGAATCATCAGATTCATAATACTTTTTCTACATTGTTGAATTCTATCAAACAAAGGATCAAAAGATCTTGTAGTTACTGATAAAGAATCAAAAAAATGATCAATAGTTCTAATTGCAGTTGCTGGAAAGGAATCAAGTGTTGTCAATATGTCAACTGATGTTTGTTTTTTAGTTTTAATAATACTTATTCAAAGTGGACAATTTTCTTTTTGCTTTAACCATTTATCAATACATTCTTTATGAAAAGTATGATTTCAATTTGTTTTAACAAATTGATTGTTATTTCATTACTTAAACAAATAGGACAATCAACATCTTTTTCATATACCTCAATTATTTCATAAGTATGTTTTTCTTTAGCTTGCATTTCGTTTTGGTTCTCCATTTATAAGAAATAATTGCTATTAGATTTATAGAAAATAAAAATAAATCATTTAGCTATAATTTCAAAATTGCATTATTTTAAAAAATCACATCGTGAACTCTATATCATGAAATTAATTATTTCTATTTTTAAGTTCTTTCATTCCTTTATATTTCAGTTTCATTTGGTCTTTTCTAATTATTTCAAGTTCCCAATGATCAATTAATTTGTAATATCTATTTGGTAAAATACCTTTAAAATCATTATTAAGCTCCAAACAAATTTTTTCTCCATATCTAGTACTTAAATATTCACAGGCAGTAACATTACATAAAACATTCATCTCTAGTTCAGTTATTTTTTTAATTTCTTTTGAGACAGTAACATCGTTGGGTTTCTTGATTGTAGACTCCATTTATATAGAAAAAATTTTATTAATTTTACAAAAAATAAGTTTTTATTTTATATTATAAATATTTTTTAAAAATGTAAAACAACAACTCATAATAATCTTATGGTTGCTGAAGTAGAAATTAAATCATTTTATATTCTTATTCTTTAATATAATTTTAAAGAACACATTTTTCACATAAGTCAAAAATAGGACAATTTTTGGGAATAACAAAAAGTTGTTAGAAATGATTTTTATATACTTATTCTTCAATATAATTTTAAAAAACATGTTTCTCAAAAAAGTGAAAAATAGGACAATTTTTGGGCAAAAAAAGTTGTAAAAAATGCTTTTTTAAAAATTGTTTTTAAAATAATAGTTAATTCTCTAATATATTTATTTACTTTGCATTCAGCTATGGGAAATGTATGTAAAATAAATTATTTTTATTATAGCTGTTATTATATTTTATTATATTTTATTATTATTAGGTAAAAGGGATAGTAAATAATAAATGTAGGTTCTGGATTATTTGATCAATTTTATAAAAAATAAAGATGTGAGAGTTAACGAGCAAGTTATTATTTTTTATAAAATTAGTCTAGTGGTCCAAAACCTACATTTATTATCTACTTTTTTTAATCGAGAAATGTGTCCATTCATGTCCATTTTACATTCTGGCGGACTTAACCAATTCCAACAAGACAATGCATCATCCCACACGTCCAAAATTGCTACAGTGTGGCTCCAGGAACACTCTTCCGTGTTTAAACACTTCCACTGGCCACCAAACTCCCCATACATGGACATTATTGACCATATCTGGGATGCCTTGCAACTTGCTGTTCAGAAGAGACCTCCACCCCCTCGTACTCTTACGGATTTATGGACAGCCCTGCAGGTTTCATGGTGTAAATTCCCTCCAGCACTACTTCAGACATTAGTCAAGTCCTTGCCACATAGTGCTGTGGCATTTCTGCATGCTCATGGGGGCCCTACACTATATTAAGCAGCATTTCCGGTTTCTTTGGCTCTTCAGTGTATATGTAATCATTCCAATTTAAGTTGTTTTAGTTGTAATTCCTAGGTTTTTAGCCGAATTGATAGCCTTTAAATTTGTGTGATTTATCGAGTAATCGAAATTTAATTGATTTCTTCTTGTATTCATGTGGATGACCTCACACTTTTCCTTATGATGACTTTACTATACTGTAAATGGCAGCATTGCTTGCAAACAATCTAGGAGGACTGCTCATATTGTCTCCTAACAGATTAGGAGCAGCAGTGGGCCTATAAAACATCCTTGGGGAACGGCAGATATCACTCCTGTTTTGCTTTATGCTTTTTCATTGATTAGTGCAAACTGCGACCTTTCTGACAGGGAAACACCAATCAATCCTCACAGCTGAGGCAATATTCCATAGCCACGCAATCTGATTAAAAGTCTCCTGTGACGAACAGTGTCAAAAGCATTTTGGAAATCAAGAAATATGGAATCAATTTGAGATCCCCTGTCGACAGCACTCATTACATCGAGCAAATAAAGAGGTAGTTGTGTTTCACAAGGGCAACATTGAGTATTGTTGTGACCTGTGCAACTTTACAGTCTCTTGGTACGGATCTTTCGTCGAGTGAGCGGTTTTATATGAGAGCTAAGTATGGGATTATTGCATCAACACATTCTGGAATAAATCTTATTGTTATGCAATCTGGACCAGAAGACATGCCTTTATTAAGTCGCCACACTGAAGATATCTACTCATCGTGGCAGTTGTCCATGACTCCAGTTCTGCAATATTTACTTCATCTTCCTCGTTGAAGGGATTTTGGATTAAAGGCATCTCGCATTGAAGTCCGTGCGGAGTGTCGAGCTTCAGTAATACATCTCCAGTCTTCGAGAGTTTGTGACCTTTCAAATTTGGCATGCTTTTTTCGTTGCTCCTGTAACAGTGTTCAGGCCTGTTTTATGTAATATGGAAGATCAGCGCCTTATATTTTATTAATTTATTCAATATAAATCTCTCAGTTGCGTCAGATACTACACTCCTGGAAATGGAAAAAAGAACACATTGACACCGGTGTGTCAGACCCACCATACTTGCTCCGGACACTGCGAGAGGGCTGTACAAGCAATGATCACACGCACGGCACAGCGGACACACCAGGAACCGCGGTGTTGGCCGTCGAATGACGCTAGCTGCGCAGCATTTGTGCACCGCCGCCGTCAGTGTCAGCCAGTTTGCCGTGGCATACGGAGCTCCATCGCAGTCTTTAACACTGGTAGCATGCCGCAACAGCGTGGACGTGAACCGTATGTGCAGTTGACGGACTTTGAGCGAAGGCGTATAGTGGGCATGCGGGAGGCCGGGTGGACGTACCGCCGAATTGCTCAACACGTGGGGCGTGAGGTCTCCACAGTACATCGATGTTGTCGCCAGTGGTCGGCGGAAGGTGCACGTGCCCGTCGACCTGGGACCGGACCGCAGCGACGCACGGATGCACGCCAAGACCGTAGGATCCTACGCAGTGCCGTAGGGGACCGCACCGCCACTTCCCAGCAAATTAGGGACACTGTTGCTCCTGGGGTATCGGCGAGGACCATTCGCAATCGTCTCCATGAAGCTGGGCTACGGTCCCGCACACCGTTAGGCCGTCTTCCGCTCACGCCCCAACATCGTGCAGCCCGCCTCCAGTGGTGTCGCGACAGGCGTGAATGGAGGGACGAATGGAGACGTGTCGTCTTCAGCGATGAGAGTCGCTTCTGCCTTGGTGCCAATGATGGTCGTATGCGTGTTTGGCGCCGTGCAGGTGAGCGCCACAATCAGGACTGCATACGACCGAGGCACACAGGGCCAACACCCGGCATCATGGTGTGGGGAGCGATCTCCTACACTGGCCGTACACCACTGGTGATCGTCGAGGGGACACTGAATAGTGCACGGTACATCCAAACCGTCATCGAACCCATCGTTCTACCATTCCTAGACCGGCAAGGGAACTTGCTGTTCCAACAGGACAATGCACGTCCGCATGTATCCCGTGCCACCCAACGTGCTCTAGAAGGTGTAAGTCAACTACCCTGGCCAGCAAGATCTCCGGATCTGTCCCCCATTGAGCATGTTTGGGACTGGATGAAGCGTCGTCTCACGCGGTCTGCACGTCCAGCACGAACGCTGATCCAACTGAGGCGCCAGGTGGAAATGGCATGGCAAGCCGTTCCACAGGACTACAGCCAGCATCTCTACGATCGTCTCCATGGGAGAATAGCAGCGTGCATTGCTGCGAAAGGTGGATATACACTGTACTAGTGCCGACATTGTGCATGCTCTGTTGCCTGTGTCTATGTGCCTGTGGTTCTGTCAGTGTGATCATGTGATGTATCTGACCCCAGGAATGTGCCAATAAAGTTTCCCCTTCCTGGGACAATGAATTCACGGTGTTCTTATTTCAATTTCCAGGAGTGTATTTCTTTGAATTTAAGCCACATCTGGTCCATACTTACATGGGTAATTGGGAAGGAGTAGATAAAGATATTTTGCGTTTACTTTTGGTGGATTTGGATGTTCCGATAGGGTGTCTTGCTACATCGACCTTGTGGTCACTAATCACTGTATCCGTCATCATGCTCTCTATCTGCCCAGGGGTATTTGGTGTGAAGAGGTGAAGTACGTTTTCACAACCACCGACCCTTTGCATGAGCTCCTTAAGTAATTGTTCAATATAATTTTTGGAGAGAGCATTTTGTATTATTACTGACGATGTTTCATATCTACCTTCGGCTTTCAGTATCTATTTCCGCCAACATATCGAAGGTAGATTGAAGTCACCATCAACAATAGTTGTCACGGTACTCAAGTTTTCTTCCAACTGTTCAGTAACTGAATTATCTGTGTTAGGGCAGATCGGTAGAAGTCGGCACAAAATTTGTCTCATACCAAATAAAGACGGAGATATTTAGCCAGAAGAACAAGAAATTAGCAAAAACTGGTTGAACAATAATACATGTGACGTATCGGCCTTCAGAATGAGTGTACCAAGCATGGCAAAAGAATTACCAGGACTGCAGTCGGAAAGAACTGAATAATATTAAATAAAGCAAGGCGAGCAAAACTGTGAACGTAACCGTTTGTGTTTGTTTTGCTACCAAACTAGTGTGATATTGTTTAATCCCTAGACACCATTTTGCAACTGTAATAAGTCTGTAGCTATTTTTGTATTTGTTCCTCCCACTGTTCTTACATTAACCTTAACTGTTGTCATTTCTTAATTTTGGTAACTATCAAAACATCCGACTACTTTTATTTTGCTGTATTACTATCTGTTGTAATTGAGTACACAATGAAATCTACCTCTTGGTTATCTCTGTTCCTAACTCTAAATTCTAAATTTACAGTGTCATTGTAGTTATTTCAAAACGAATCCTAGCTTCGTGTGATAACATTGTAATTATGAACTTATTTTTTTCTCTCCACTAGCAGCATAGAACCTGCAAATAATCCCTCTCCTTGTTCAAACTCTGAACTGTACGATATACTGATAACATTTCGTCCATTACATTCCATTGCTATCGCTATTTCGATAGACGTACACACTACTAAGGCTTCCATAATTACCTCTTAACATCCAGTATTCCTTCTAGATTCCCAAACCTCTGCAATCTCTTCTTCAGCGACAGTGGGATGAACAAAATTCTCAGTTACGCCAATTCCTAGATATTTGGATCGTACTCCGTCGGCACAGGTGGGTTCAACGTTGGTAAACACACTTCAGCAAAACGTCCGGAAATAACTTGTTAAAGAGAACATTGCAATATCAGTGTCTGTCGAACATTAGGAAGAACTTACCCGTCTTCTCTAATTAAGGAGTGTCCTGCGTATGCAGCAAGTCACACATTGCAACGGCAGATATTTATTTAGTTATTGACCTCCGAAAGTAGCGACCGAAAGCGCCCAACATATATTTCCTGCCATATTCAGTTGTCAGTGCTTCGTAACTGGAACGTTAATCTGGCTGCATGTTTTGTTATTGTGCTAAAGGAGTGTTCTCTGGATTCTGCAAGAGTAGAACTGCGACGACGAATGTTTAGCGAGTTACTGACCGAATTTAGAGGTCGAGGTAGAGCATCGCTTATCTTCCGCAAAATGTTTTTACCAGTACGTCTTAATAGGCTCGTTAATATTGTTACTTTTCTCCACACAACACTGAATTATTAATGTTTTAAGGACGCCGATTTGGTGTGTAGTGTCGTAATTCTGTAATTTCAGCTCTCCGAATCTAATATCTGCTGAACTCCATTTCTAGATGTACATCTTCTCGTGTGTTTGTTAAGAGTCGTTTGAAAATAATTTTACGTTCTCAACTATGTTTGTTCGTTTTGTGGCAACGATTTTGCGTCTTCTAGTAACTAAGTATCTCGCAGTTAAAGCTTCGGTATGTTTCAACGGTGTAAATTGAAGATAACTCCAGGCCGGCTCAATACACAACGTAAACGTACCTTCAGACGTGCCACAATAATTGAATATTGCAAACAATAGAGGCCGGCAATTTTTCCAGCCATCTGCTGTCAACGGACAAAAGAGAACGTCAGTCATATTAATCACTGAGTAGAACTGTTATTCTTGTAGATCACAAAAAAGTATTAAAGTGGTATTAATTAACAGCACGAGAATCCATGGTGAGGGTCACAGAAGTAGTTTTATTTCTTAGAGGTGATGCATAATGGGCGTGGTTGCGAGGTATGAGTAAGACCCACCATGGTTCGATAGCCATTTTTGAAACATGCTATGAGAGCAAAATTAATTTCTTCAGATATTTAATCCTAGAAGTGTATACCAGGGCCACGTCTAAAAAAAAGAACACTCCCCCCCCCCCTGAAAGGTCATAGTACGGAAACCTCATTTTTTACAAATCAAGCTCAGAGTAAATTCAAAGCCTCACTGATATAGAAAAGCTTAAAAAATCTTAAATGAGCCCAAGGATACTAGTGTAATAAATATTCAGTCAATTCAGAATTATAATTTGGCCAGCCGATCCAACAAAATATATTGTTGTGGTCTTCAGTTGAAGTGATGGTTTGATGCAGATCTCCATTCCACTTTATCCTGTGCAAGCCTCATCATCTGTGAGTAACTACTGCAACTTAGATCCCTCTTAATCTGCTCCCGATTTTTACCCTCCACACTTCCCTCCAGTACTAAATTGGTGATCCCTTGATTTTTCAGAATGCATCCTATTAAGTGATCCCCTCTTCTAGTCAGGTTGTGCCACAAATGTCTTATCTTTCCAGTTCTATTCAGTAACTCCTTATTAGTTACATGATCTACCTATCTAATCTTTGGCATTCTTCTGTAGCACCACACAATTCAAAGGCTTCTGTTCTCTTCTTGCCTAAACTGTTTATCATCCATGTTTCTCTTCCATACATGGCTAAATGCCACACACATAATTCAGCAGAGACTTAGTAATCCTTAAATCTACGTCAATGTTAAAAAATTTCTCCTCTTCAGAAAGAAACACTTTCCTTGCCATTGCAAGTCTACATTTTACATCCTCTCTACTTCAGCCTTCATCAGTTATTTTGCTACCCAAATAGCAAAACTCAACTTCTACTTTCATCAGAGTCTCATTTCGCAGTCAGTACCCTCAATATCGCCATTATTTTCGTTTTGCTTGTGTTGATTTTCATCATATATTTTCCTTTGCAGACACTGTCTATTCCGCTCAATTGCTCTTCCAAGTCCTTTGCTGTCTCTGACAGAATTACAGTGTCATCAGCAAACCTAAATGTATTTATTTCTTCTCCCCGAGCTTTAATTCCTACTACAAATGTTTTCTTTAGTTTCCTTTACTGCTTGCTTAATGTACATATTGAATCAGATCAGGGATGGTACAACCCATTCTCACTCCCTTCTCAAACCCCTTGACTCTGCCATCTGCTTTCTGTGCAAGTTGTAAATAGCCTTTTGCTCCCTATTTTTTACCCCTTATATCTTCAGAATTTCAAAGAGAGTATTCCAGTCAACGTTGTCAAAAATTTTCTCTAAGCCTACAAATGCTATAAACATAGGTTTGCTTTCCTTAACCTATCTTCTGGGAGAAGTCATAGGGTCAGTATTGCCTCGCATGTTCCTACATTTCTCCAGAATCCAAACTCATCTTTGCCTGGATCAGCTTCTTCCAGGTTTTCCATCCTTCCTTAAAGAATTCATGTTAGTATGTTGCAACCATGACTTATTAAACTGGTAGTTTGGTAATATTCACACCGGCCAGCACCTGCTTTCTTTGGAATTGGGATTATTACAGTCAGAGCGTGGAATGTCAGATTCCTTAATCAGGCAAGTAGGTTAGAAAATTTAAAAAGGGAAATGGATAGGTTACAGTTGGATATAGTGGGAATTAGTGAAATTCGGTGGCAGGAGGAACAAGACTTTTGGTCATGTGAATACAGGGTTATAAATACAAAATCAAATAGGGGTAATGCAGGAGTAGGTTTAATAATCAATAAAAAAATAGGAGTACGGGTAAGCTACTACAAACAGCATAGTGAACGCATTATTGTGGCCAAGATAGACACGAAGCCCACGCCTACTACAGTAGTACAAGTTTATATGCCAACTAGCTCTGCAAATGAAGAAGAAATTGATGAAATGTATGATGAGATAAAAGAAATTATTCAGATAGTGAAGTGAAGTGAGACGAAAATTTAATAGTCATTGGTTACTGTAATTTGACAGTATGAAAAGGGCGAGAAGGAAACGTAGTAGGTGAAAATGGATTGGGGGGAAGAAATGAAAGAGGAAGCCGCCTGGTAGAATTTTGCACAGAGCATAACTTAATCATAGCTAATACTTGGTTCAAGAATCATAAAAGAAGGTTATATACATGGAAGAATCCTGGAGATACTAAAAGGTATCAGAGATTTAGGAACCAGGTTTTAAATTGTAAAACATTTCCAGGGGCAGATGTGGACTCTGACCACAATCTATTGGTTATGAACTGTAGATTAAAACTGAAGAAACTCCAAAAAAGTGGGAAATTAAGGAGATGGGACCTGGATAAACTGAAAGAACCAGAGGTTGTACAGAGTTTCAGGGAGAGCATAAGGGAAAAATTGACAGGAATGGGGGAAAGAAATACAGTAGAAGACGAATGGGTAGCTTTGAGGAATGAAATAGTGAAGGCAGCAGAGGGTCAAATAGGTAAAAAGACGAGGGCTGCTAGAAATCCTTGGGTAACAGAAGAAATATTGAATTTAATTGATGAAAGGAAAAAATATAAAAACGCAGTAAAAGAAACAAGCAAAAATGAGTACAAACGTCTCAAAAATGAGATTGACAGGAAGTGCAAAATGGCTAAGCAGGGATGGCTAGAGGATGTAGAGGCTTATCTCACTAGGGGTAAGATAGACACTGCCTACAGGAAAATTAAAGAGACCTTTGGAGAAAAGAGAACCACTTGTATGAATATCAAGAGCTCAGATGGAAACCCAGTTCTAAGCAAAGAAGGGAAAGCAGAAAGGTTGAAGGAGTATATAGAGTGTCTATACAAGGGCGATGTACTTGAGGACAATATTATGGAAATGGAAGAGGAGGTAGATGAAGATGAAATGGGAGATACGATACTGCATGAAGAGTTTGACAGAGCACTGAAAGACCTAAGTCGAAACAAGGCCCCAGGAGTAGACAACATTCCATTGGAACTACTGACGGCCTTGGGAGAGCCAGTCCTGCCAAACTCTACAATCAGGTGAGCAAGATGTATGAGACAGGTGAAATACCCTCAGACTTCAAGAAGAATATAATAATTCCAATCCCAAAGAAAGCAGGTGTTGACAGATGTGAAAATTACCGAACTATCAGTTTAATAAGTCACAGCTGCAAGATACTAATACGAATTCTTTACAGACGAATGGAAAAACTGATAGAAGCCGACCTCGGGGAAGATCAGTTTGGATTCCGTAGAAATGTTGGAACACGTGAGGCAGTACTGACCCTACGACTTATCGTAGAAAACAGATTAAGGAAAGGCAAACCTACATTTCTAGCATTTGTAGACTTAGAGAAAGCTTTTGATAATGTTGACTGGAATACTCTCTTTCAAATTCTCAAGGTGGCAGGGGTCAAATACAGGGAGCGAAAGGCTATTTACAATTTGTACAGAAACCAGATGGCAGTTATAAGAGTCGAGGGGCATGAAAGGGAAGCAGTGGTTGGGAAGGGAGTGAGACAGGGTCATCACGTCTCCCCAATGCTCTGCAATCTGTATATTGAGCAAGCAGTAAAGGAAACAAAAGAAAAATTCGGAGTAGGTATTAAAATCCATGGAGAAGAAATAAAAACTTTGAGGTTCACCGATGACATTGTAATTCTGTCAGAGACAGCAAAGGACCTGGAAGAGCAGCTGAACGGAATGGACAGTGTCTTGAAAGGAGGATTTAAGATGAGCATCAGCAAAAGCAAAACGAGGATAATGGAATGTTGTCAAATTAAGTCGGGTGATACTGAGGGAATTAGATTAGGAAATGAGACACTTAAAGTAGTAAAGGAGATTTCCTATTTGGGGAGCAAAATAACTGATGATGGGCGAAGTAGAGAGGATATAAAATGTAGACTGGCAATGGCAAGGAAAGCGTTTCTGAAGAAGAGAATTTTGTTATCATCAAGTATTGATTTAAGTGTCAGGAATTCGTTTCTGAAAGTATTTGTATGGAGTGTAGCCATGTATGGAAGTGAAACATGGACGATAAATAGTTTGGACAAGAAGAGAATAGAAGCTTTTGAAATGTGGTGCTACAGAAGAATGCTGAAGATTAGATGGGTAGATCACATAACTAATGAGGAGGTATTGAATAGAATTGGGGAGAAAAGGAGTTTGTGGCACAACTTGACCAGAAGAAGGGATCGGTTGGTAGGACATGTTCTGAGGCATCAAGGGGTCACAAATTTGGCATTGTAGGGCAGCGTGGAGGGTAAAAATCGTAGAGGGAGACCAAGAGATGAATATACTAAGCAGATTCAGAAGGATGTAGGTTGCAGTAAGTACTGGGAGATGAAGAAGCTTGCACAGGATAGAGTAGCATGGAGAACTGCATCAAACCAGTCTCAGGACTGAAGACCACAACAACAACATCAACATTCTTCTTTAAGTCTGAGGATATTTCTCCTCTCTATACATCTTGCTCATCAGGCAGAAGAATTTTGACAAGGCTGGCTCTACAAAGGCTATCGGTAGTTCTGATGGAATGCACCTTCTCCAGGGGCCCTGTTTCGACATATTGGAGTGGCAATCATTAAAGCAAAGGCATTTTTCATTGTAATGGGATCTTCTCATGAATTTCGATCACCAGTTTTCTCCTCCAATTGTGAAAACATTCTGTTGGCACCCACTTACATAGGGAGAAATGGTCATCATGATAAAATAAGAGAAATTAGGTCTCACACAGAAAAATTTAAGTGCTCCTTTTTCCCGTGTGCCGTTCAAGAGTGGAACGGTAGAGAGACAGCTTGAAGGTGGTTCACTGAACCCTCTGCCATGCACTTTATTGTGAATAGCAGAGAAATTATGTAGATGTAGACGTGTGTCTTTCAATGTTCTGCCAAATTCCTCTCACAGTATCTCCCTTCTCATCTTCATCTACATCCTCCTCCATTTCTGTAATACTGCCTTCGAGTTAATTTCCCTTGTATAGACCCTACATACTCCTTCCACCTTTCAGCTGTCACTTCTTTTTTTAGGGCTGGTTTTCCATTTGAGCTCTTGATATTCATACAACTACCTCTCTTTCCTCCAAAGGCCTCTTTAATTTTCCTGCAGGTAGTATCTATCTTCCCCCTTGTGAAATATGCTTCCAAATCCTTACATTTGTCATCCAGCCATTCCTGCTTAGCCATTTTGCACTTCCTGTCAACCTCGTTTTTTAAAAATTTGTATTCCCTTTTGCCTGCTTCACTTTTACTAGACCTTGTCTTTTTGCCCATTTGATTCTATGCTGCCTTTACTATTTCATATCTAAAGGCTACCTATTTGTCTTCCACTGTTTTCCTTTCACATGTTCTAGTTAACTGCTCCCCCTGAAACTCTCAACAACCTTCGGTTCTTTCAACTTATCCAGGTCCAATAACCTTAATATCCTACCTTTTTGCAATTTCTTCAGTTTTAATATATAGAGTCTGCATATGCCCCTGGAAAATTTTTACAGTTTGAAATCAGGTTCTGAAATCCCTGTCTTACCATTCTTCTTCTTCTTCTTCTTCTTCTTCTTCTGCTTTTACGGCCTCATTGGACCACTTCAGTCAATCATTTCTGGTCCTCTTCTTTGGTATTTTCCCCTTCCGAGTGGCCCAGTATCTCTTCATTCGTTCTGATGCTTTTCGTCTTACCATTATATAAACAATCTGAAACATTCTGGTGCCTCCAGGTCTCTTCCACATATACAACTTTCTTCCATGATTATTAAACCAAGTGCCGGCCGGTGTGGCCGTGCGGTTAAAGGCGCTTCAGTCTGGAACCGCGTGACCGCTACGGTCGCAGGTTCGAATCCTGCCTCGGGCATGGATGTGTGTGATGTCCTTAGGTTAGTTAGGTTTAATTAGTTCTAAGTTCTAGGCGACTGATGACCTCAGAGGTTAAGTTGCATGGTGCTCAGAGCCATTTTATTAAACCAAGTGTTAGTGATGATTAAATTATGTTCTGTACAACTTCTACCAGACAGCATCCTCTTTCATTCCTTTCCCCCATTCCTTATTCAACTACTATTTTTCCTTCTCTTCCTTTTCCTGTTATTAAATTTTCATCTCCCTTAACTATCTGAATAGATCCTTCTATCTCATCATACATTTCTTCGCTATCTTCATCATATGCGGAGCTAGTTGGAATATAAACTTGTACTAATGTGGTGGGTGTTGGCTTCATCTCTATCTTGGTTACAATAGTGTGTTCCCTATCCTGTTCTTAGTATTACAGCTTACCCACATTCCAATTTCCTTATTCATTATTAAATCTACTCAAGCATTGCCCCTATTTGATTTTGTACTAACAACTCTGCATTCACCTGACCAAGGTCCTGCTGCTCCTGCCACCGAACTTTACTAATTCCCACTACAACTTCAACCTACATCAATATCCAGTTCCTCTATGGTCTTCACAGTTAACTCATTTCTGATGCACAGTGTTGATCTACAGGAATCTAATGCCGCTAGATCTAAGCTCACCAGAAAAAAAAAAATCATCCCTAGAGACATCATTACAAGCATTATTTAGTACTGTGTAATTGTGCCCCTGACCTTTATTCAGCTAGGAAGTGAGTCCACAAAGTTGATCGGTTAGGTGACCAGCTGAGGATTTCAGCACACATTTCTACCCAATTGTGGGGATGCTGATATCAGCATTTTACCCACTGTTCCTACATGTCCCACAGAATTCCCGTAAGGCTCATGTCAGGTGATTTTACATGCCAGTTGAGATTAATACAGAGGGGCAATGTACAGAAAACCAGTCACATATTCTTCCTGTCCAACAAATTTTACTGTTTCTGTTTTTATATGTCCATAAGAGCAATAGCCTCTTGAGAGGTGAGTGACTCCAAATGTTTATTGCATGCAGTTACCATCATAATGTTCCTTCACTAACTGGTTAGATGTACCTTCATTCACTGTCTGCAACAGCTGCTGTCATGTTTGGAAGCAATTTTGATTCAAAAACAATTAAAAGTGTCTCATTCCCTCTACGTCAGGACCTTTTTCTGACCAAAATTCCGTCAGTGTGTTCCATGGCAACGTGTATTACACCACTGCCTGTAAGCACAAACAGTCCACTGCAAAATACCAGCACATCCAGCAACTTCACAAACCATATGGTCCTGGGTATAGCCAAACACGATTTCCTCCTGTCACTTCCTCATGTCCTTACAGATACCCATGTTTATGTACAATGTCCACTAGAGACATAAATGTCTCACTGATCACTACTGCCTTATGTTCATGTAGAGGCAGTGTATACATGGTTGAGCACATGATTCAGTCAGTGTGTCATATGTAGAGGCTTAACACTTCATTTGTGCATGCCCACTGGGATGACAAATTTTTGTCTTGTGAGCTTATCTTGCACGGACATAGCACGTATGGTAAGGTAGGGTTGGGTCGAAATCTTTGTAGGTCTGTTCAAGATCAAAAACTTCATTCCTGTAAGTGAAGACTCGTCTGAGTAAATTGCAGAGGTATTGCATTTAAACAAAATGTGATCAACAGCCTACGGTGTTGAACAAGTAATTGTCTCTCCTTTTGTGCATATCACATTTGTTACAAATCTCATGACTGCTTGAAGAATTACAGTACCAACCAGCCTGCTCAGCTTGATGCTGCACACATGTTTTGGGTGTATCAACAGTGTGTATAAGTTTTGTTAGGGTTTTCCATCTGCGAGGAAAAAAGTAGATTGTGTCTCTCATTGTGTGCCACAGGTTAATCTGTCATGGACCTTGACGTGTTCTCCATTTGCTTGTAGGCTTTGTTGCTACAAGCACTAGGAACAACTGGTATTCCAAACCAACGACCCGATTACTAGCTATTGTCTTCAACCAAAGAGCTGGAACCATGAGATCTGTCCACGTATTGATGCATGCTGCTGTCCGAAACAGTGCATCGTGTAACCAGTGTCCTTTCTAGTGTTTCAGATAAAACAAATGTTACTGTGATCAGTGTGTTAGTGGCACAATTTTTCCAAGTAGGCTTTTGATTGTTGACGATACCATCATGTACCAAGTTGACTTTGCCATATCACAGTATTGATTATGATATTACCAGGTCTGGAGTTGGGAGGTTTAACCTGCCATAGGTATCCAAATCGCACTCTGAAATGTAATAGTCTTCATAGCTCTCTAATTCTGCCAAGTCACTCTTGACTTGGTTCATCTTAAATAGCTCAGCCTTATAATCTTAATAATCACCCACATCATTTCTGGGATTCAGGGAGGGGCACCAACCCCAGATTCAATCCGCCTCATGGATTAATAATGAAGGCTCTGCCGGCCTGCCTGGATGCGATTTCTAAGTGGTTTCCCATGTCCAGCTAGGTGTATACCAGGCTAGTGCCCATGTCCCACCTCTTACATGATTCACAAACATTTTGAAAATGATCTTATACTTTCACATGATTAACACAAGATGCAAACAGAAGGGGTGCACAATTTCCATGCCTGGGGAAGGAGGGCTGGGGTGGTGACAGGAGGGGCATCTGACCACCCTATACCGCTAACATTGCCAGGTCAAGACTAACAAGCTGAACATGTCAAGATATGGGGTAATGGTCAGGAAAAAGAAGAAAGAAAATCTCAATGTGCACGCTGATTCACACAAAATAACTCTGCTTTCTGATGACATAACATTATCAGTAAGAAGCATCAAAAAATGATGATACCCAACATGTATTTTATTTTATTTACATGTAAAGTTCAGTAGGACCAAATTGAGGAGCAAATCTCCAAGGTCGTGGAACATGTCACTACATGAAATTACAACATAAAAGTAATAACAGATAAAAATAAATGTTCATGAACCCGAGAAAAGTCAGTCCATAAGTTGAAGTAAATGCAATCAACAATACAATAAGAACCAGCTTAATTTTTTAAAGGAACACCTCGACAGAATAGGAGTGACCCATGAGGAAACTCTTCAGTTTGGATTTGAAAGCGAGCGGATTACTGCTAAGATGTTTTAATTCGAGTGGTACCTTATTGAAAATGGATGCAGCAGTATACTGCACACCTTTTTGCACAAGAGTTAAGGAAGTCCAATCCAAATGCAGGTTTGATTTCTGCCGAGTATTAACAGAGTAAACTCTGTTACAAATCAACTAAGTAAAAAATCAAACAATGGAAAATCTGGGATGGAATGTAACAATATGAGAGTGAAAGTTGCTACTTACCATACAGCAAAGTTGCTGAGTCGCAGATACACACAACAAAAAGACACTCACAATTATAGCTTTCAGCCATTAAGGCCTTCTTCAACAATAGACATACATGCATGCACATGCGCAAGCATGCACGCGCACGCACGCACGCACGCACGCACACACACACACACACACACACACACACACACACAACTCAACACACCCAATTGCACTCTCAGGCAACTGAAACAACACTGCGAGCAGCAGCACCAGTGCATGATGGGAGTGGCAACTGGGTGGGGTAACGAGGAAGTTGGGGTGGGGAGGGGGAGGGATAATATGGTGGGTTGGGTTGGTTGGGGGAAGAGACCAAACAGCGAGCATAGTACGGTGAGGGTGACAGACAGTGAAGTGCTGTAGGTTAGACGAAGGGCAGGGGAGAGGAGAGGGGGGGGGGGATAGTGTTGGAAAAGGAGAGAAATAAAAAGACTGGGTGTGGTGGCAGAATGATGGCTATGTAGTACTGAAATGGGAACAGGAAAGGGGCTAGACAGGTGAGGAAAGTGACTAACAAAGGTTGAGGCCAGAAGGGTACGGGAATGTAGTATGTATTGCAGGGAAGGTTCCCACCTGTGCAATTCAGAAAAGCTGGTGTTGGTGGGAAGGATCCATATGGCACAGGGTGTGAAGCAGTCATTGAAATGAAGGGTATTATACTTGGCAGCGTGTTCAGCAATTGTGACCGAGCCGTTACCGTGTTCATTCGTATCCTTGTTAGCGAGAGTGAAGTTCAAAACTCCACCGCAAAACACTGATGGACCATGCAAGATGACTTGGGCGCCTACGAAATCCTTGGTAGCAATAGAAATGTTGTCTATTGCTTTAAAAACTGCAAGACGTGGACGCCTACACCTCCTAAAGTAACGCGGAAGTTTTGATTTTAGTGCTATGTCCGGCTTGTTAAAATTAGAGCCGGCCTGGCGCGGCAGATAGGCAACCAACTACAACACTTTCGAGACGAGATTTTCACACATGTGAACAAATATTAATGAGCATTTAGCATCACAGGGTGCCCCAGAGAGCCACAACACCAAGAAGAATCGCTTCTCGGCTTTTGGCAAGATGAATGTGTAGTTTTTTTTAATAGGTAAGGAAGGGAACTTTATTTAATTTCTATAATAATGAGTCAGATCACCAATGAGTGCGATCTTTTTACAGTTATCAACACCTTTCACCCACACTAAGACAGACTCTGATTCATTTATTTTACGATGATTCTTGGTACTGAAAACCAAAGGCATAGTTAACATGTAATACGATGAACCCCTATCTCTGTTGTACACTTCACAAATCTTCTTGGTGTTGTAGCTCTCTGGGGCACCCTGGGATGCTCTCTGGGGCACCCTGTGATGCTAAATGCTCATTAATATTTGTTCATATGTGCGAAAATCTCTTCTCAAAAGTGTTGTAGTTGGTTGCCTATCTGCGGTGCCAGCAGACCGGCCGTAGCACTAAAATCAAAACTTCCGGTCAACACCTTTCCGCACCCACTGCCACTGCGCTGAAGCCTGAAGTTGTGGTTTGATAACTGACAGCTATATAAGTAATGAATCTGGAAAGACAGCGTCAGTCGTCGAGTAGCCGCACATGGAGCAGCATCGAGATAGATTAGTTATGCCGCGTTACTTTAGGAGGAGTAGGCGTTCGGGTCTTACAGTTTTTAAAGCAACAGACAACATTTCTATTACTACCAAGGATTTTGTAGGCACCCAAGTCATCTTGCATGGTCCATTGGTGTTTTGCGGTGGAGTTTTGAACTCCACTCTCACCAACAAGGATACGAATGAACACGGTAACAACTGGGTCACCGTAGCTCTTGTATGTGGACCAAAAGTCGATAAAGTAAAAGGGTTAGGTAATTTCAATTCACGTGATGTCATCGCTTATTGGAAATTTCTGATTTGTGAAGTGTATATTACATGTTGACTATATCTTTGGTTCTCAGGACCAGGAATCATTGTAAAATAAATGAATCGGAATCTGTTTAAGTGTGGGTGATAGGTGTTGACAACTGTAAAAGATCACATTCGTTGATTATCTGACACGTTATTATAGAAATTAGATTAAGTTCCCTTCCTTATACTTAATCCTTAGCTATTAAAAAAACACTACACATTGCAAAAGCATATAGCTCCACTTGTTTCTTGACCACAAAAATGTAAAATATCAGTAATTATATCAGTTAATAATTATATAATAATTATCAGGAGAAAGAAAACTGGCATTCTACGGATCGGAGCGTGGAATGTCAGATGCTTTAATCGGGCAGGTAGGTTAGAAAATTTAAAAAGGGAAATGGATAGGTTAAAGTTATATATAGTGAGAATTAGTGAAGTTCGGAGGCAGGAGGAACAAGGCTTTTGGTCAGGTGAATACAGGGTTATAAATAGAAAATCGAATAGGGGTAATGCAGGAGTAGGTTTAATAATGAATAAAAAAATAGGAGTAGGGCTAAAAATAGTGAATGCATTATTGTGGCCAAGACAGACACGAAGGCCACGCCTACTACAGTAGTACAAGTTTCTATGCCAACTAGCTCTGCAGATGACAAAGAAATTGATGAAATGTATGATGAGATAAAAGAAATTATTCAGGTAGTGAAGGGAGACGAAAATTTAATAGTCATGGGTGACTGGAATTTGAGAGTCGGAAGAGGGAGAGAAGGAAACATAGTAGGTGAATATGGATTGGGGCTAGGAAATGAAAGAAAAATGGTAGAATTTTGCACAGAGCATAACTTAATCATAGCTAACACTTGGTTCAAGAATCATGAAAGAAGGGTGTATACATGGAAGAATCCAGGAGATACTATAAGGTATCAGATAGATTATATAATGGTAAGACAGAGATTTAGGAACCAGGTTTTAAATTGTATGACATTTCCAGGGGCAGATGTGGACTCTGACCACAATCTATTGGTTATGAACTGTAGATTAAAACTGAAGAAACTGCAAAAAGGTGGGAATTTAAGGAGATAGGACCTGGATAAACTGAAAGAAACACAGGTTGTATAGGGTTTCAGGGAGAGCATAAGGGAACAATTGACAAGAATGGGGGAAAGAAATACAGTAGAAGAAGAATGGGTCGCTTTGAGGGATGAAATAGTGAAGGCAGAGGAGGATCAAATAGGTACAAAGACGAGGGCTAGTAGAAACCTTTGGGTAACAGAAGAAATATTGAATTTAATTGATGAAAGGAGAAAATATAAAAGTGCAGTAAATGAAGCAGGCAAAAAGGAATACAAACATCTCAAAAATGAGATCGACAGAAAGTGCAAAATGGCTAAGCAGGGATGGCTAGAGGACAAATGTAAGGATGTAGAGGCTTATCTCACTAGGGGTAAAATAGATACTGTCTACAGGAAAATTAAAGAGACCTTTGAAGAAAGGAGAACCAATTGTATGAATATCAAGAGCTCAGATTGAAACCCAGTTCTAAGCAAAGAAGGAAAGCAGAAAGGTGGAAGGAGAATATAGATGGTCTATACAAGGGCGATGTACTTGAAGACAATATTATGGAAATGGAAGAGGATGCAGATGAAGATGAAATGGGAGATATGATACTGCGTGAAGAGTTTGACAGAGCACTGAAAGACCTAAGTCGAAACAAGGCCCCGGGAGTAGACAACATTCCATTAGAACTACTGACAGCCTTGGGAGAGCCAGTCCCGACAAAACTCTACCACCTGGTGAGCAAGATGTATGAGACAGGCGAAATTCCCTCAGACTTCAAGAAGAATATAATAATTCCAATCCCAAAGGAAGCAGGTGTTGACAGATGTGAAAATTACAGAACTATCAGTTTAATAAGTCACAGCTGTAAAATACTAACATGAATTATTTACAGACGAATGGAAAAACTGGTAGAAGCCGACCTCGGGGAAGATCAGTTTGGATTCTGTAGAAACGTTGGAACGTGAAGCAACACTGATCCTACATCTTATCTTAGAAGAAAGATTAAGGAAAGGCAAACCTACGTTTCTAGCATTTGTAGACTTAGAGAAAGCTTTTGACAACGTTAACTGGAATACTCTCTTTCAAATTCTGAAGGTGGCAGGGGTCAAATACAGGGAGCGAAAGGCTATTTACAATTTGTACAGAAACCAGATGGCAGTTATAAGAGTCGTTGGGCATGAAAGGGAAGCAGTGGTTGGGAAAGGAGTGAGACAGGGTCATCACGTCTCCCCAATGCTCTGCAATCTGTATATTGAGCAAGCAGTAAAGGAAATAAAAGAAAAGTTCGGAGTAGGTATTAAAATCCATGGAGAAGAAATAAAAACTTTGAGGTTCGCCGATGACATTGTAATTCTGTCAGAGACAGCAAAGGACTTGAAAGAGCAGATGAATGGAATGGACAGTGTCTTGAAAGGAGGATATAAGATGAACTTCAACAAAAGCAAAACGAGGATAATGGAATGTAGTCGAATTAAGTCGGGTGATGCTGAGGGAATTAGATTAGGGAATGAGACACTTAAAGTAGTAAAGGAGTTTTCCTATTTGGGGAGCAAAATAACTGATGATGGGCGAAGTAGAGAGGATATAAAATGTAGACTGGCAACGGCAAGGAAAGCGTTTCTGAAGAATAAAAATTTGTTAACATCGAGTATATATTTAAATGTCAGGAAGTCGTTTCTGTAAGTATTTGTATGGAGTGTAGCCATGTATGGAAGTGAAACGTGGACAATAAATAGTTTAGACAAGAAGAGAATAGAAGCTTTTGAAATGTGGTGCTACAGAAGAATGCTGAAGATTAGATGGGTAGATCACATAACTAATGAGGAGGTATTGAATAGAATTGGGGAGAAGAGGAGCTTGTGGCACAACTTGACTAGAAGAATGGATCGGTTGGTAGGACATGTTCTGAGACATCGAGGGATCCCCAATTTAGGATTGGAGGGCAGCGTGGAGGGTAAAAATCGAAGAGGGAGACCAAGAGATGAATACACTAAGCAGATTCAGAAGGATGAAGGCTGCAGTAGGTACTGGGAGAGGAAGAAGCTTGCACAGGATAGAGTAGCATGGAGAGCTGCATCAAACCAGTCTCAGGACTGAAGACCACAACAACAACATAATAAACAATAGGATAACAGTAACATTAAATTTCCATAACTCTCAGAATGACACCTTGGATTATCCTGGTATCACCAAGAACCCAGTGTGAATACAAAGATAACAAAACTTCTTTCCATTTGGATGTTAAATGACCAAAAATGGGACAAACATATTGAACAGATTACTGTCAAGCTGAGTACAGGCCATTTTCTTTTAAGGGACTTTAAAGGCACGCACAAACGAGCACTCACTAACAAGTGCCTACTGTGCATATTTTAATGCATTTGAAATATGTCCTCATGTTCATGGGAAATTATGCAGCAGTTCTGCGGACCTTCAGGATCCGAAAAAGAGCCATGAGGATTATCACAGGGAGCAGATATACACAGTTAAGTGAACTGTAGTTTAGAACACTGAAAGCGCTACCACTACCATTCTTGACACACTAATGTATATTTTTTTAAATGTAATTGGAAATGAAATTAGTGTTAGAAAACATTGTGATTTACATAATGACAACACTAGATTAAAAGGTAACTTGCATGTACTGTCAGCCTATAAAGTTGCACAAAAGCATGTAATCAGAATAATAGCTGGAGTCCACCCAAGATCATCCTGCAGAAATTTTTTAAGGGTCTAGGGATATTCACAGTAGCTTCTCAGTATATATACTCTCTTATGAAATTTGTTATTAACAACCAAACCCAATTCAAAAGTAATAGCAGTGTGCATAACTACAATACTAGGAGAAAGGATGATCTTCACTATTCAAGATTAAATCTAACGTTGGCACAGAAAGGGGTGAATTATACTGCCACTAAAGTCTTTGGTCACTTACCAATTAGTATCAAAAGTCTGGCAGATAACCAACAAGTATTTAAGAAGAAATTAAAAGAATTTCTGAATTACAACTCCTTCTACTCCATAGAGGAATTTTTAGATATAAATTAAGAAAAAAAAATTATAAAAAAATTAAAAAAACACAAAAAAAATAAAAAAAGTTGTTATATTAACTTAAGTATGTTGTGAATGCGCTAGGTGACGATCAGTTTGGCTTCAGGAAAAATAAAGGGACGAGAGAGGCAATTCTGATGTTACGGCTAGTAATGGAAGCAAGGCTAAAGAAAAATCAAGACACTTTCATAGGATTTGTTGACCTGGAAAAAGCGTTCGGCAATATAAAATGGTGCAAGCTGTTCGAGATTCTGAAAAAAGTAGGGGTAAGCTATAGGGAGAGACGGGTCATATACAATATGTACAACAACCAAGAGGGAATAATAAGAGTGGACGATCATGAACGAAGTACTCGTATTAAGAAGGGTGTAAGACAAGGCTGTAGCCTTTCGCCCCTACTCTTCAATCTGTACATCGAGGAAGCAATGATGGAAATAAAAGAAAGGTTCAGGAATGGAATTAAAATACAAGGTGAAAGGATATCAATGATACGATTCGCTGATGACATTGCTATCCTGAGTGAAAGTGAAGAAGAATTAAATGATCTGCTGAACGGAATGAACAGTCTAATGAGTACACAGTATGGTTTGAGAGTAAATCGGAGAAAGACGAAGGTAATGAGAAGTAGTAGAAATGAGAACAGCGAGAAACTTAACATCAGGATTGATGGTCACGAAGTCAATGAAGTTAAGGAATTCTGCTTCCTAGGCAGTAAAATAACCAATGATGGACGGAGCAAGGAGGACATCAAAAGCAGACTCGCTATGGCAAAAAAGGCATTTCTGGCCAAGAGAAATCTACTAATATCAAATACCGGTCTTAATTTGAGGAAGAAATTTCTGAGGATGTACGTCTGGAGTACAGCATTGTATGGTAGTGAAACATGGACTGTCGGAAAACCGGAACAGAAGAGAATCGAAGCATTTGAGATGTGGTGCTATAGACGAATGTTGAAAATTAGGTGGACTGATAAGGTAAGGAATGAGGAGGTTCTACGCAGAATCGGAGAGGAAAGGAATATGTGGAAAACACTGATAACGAGAAGGGACATGATGATAGGACATCTGCTAAGACATGAGGGAATGACTTCCATGGTACTAGAGGGAGCTGTAGAGGGCAAAAACTGTAGAGGAAGAAAGAGATTGGAATACGTCAAGCAAATAATTGAGGATGTAGGTTGCAAGTGCTACTCTGAGATGAAGAGGTTAGCACAGGAAAGGAATTCGTGGCGGGCCGCATCAAACCAGTCAGTAGGGGGGGAGGGGGGGGGGGGAAAGTAAGTTGTTAAATTAACTTAATTATGTCATGTATTGGAAAATTTGACTCGTTCCACATCATTACAAAATATCATATTCATGATCCATGGAACTAGTATTAATCTAATCTAATCTAATCTAATCTAATCTAATCTAATCCATCAGACGGGAACATGCTATACGGGAATAAAAGTATTCCTTAGGTTGCCAAATGATACAAAATGGACAATAAATATTAACACTTCTGAAAGATTTAACAGAGAATATCTACAGTACAATTCTTTAAGTGAATACATGAACTTCAGTATAAGTACCTTGTACCTTTTTCAATTTATAATATGTTGACAACATATAATCCTAATTACTGTTCTCTGTAAAGACTAAAGTTAAGTCTAACACCATCTTGTACATCGTATTACACATGGTCAACAGGCTAAGTGAATAAATAAGTCCCTACAACTAAAATCTGTTTGGCAGATATTACCATGATGTAATGTTAGAATGGTGATGCCTCACCGAATTTATTATGTGATCATTCAGGTTTTGATGGTTTACATGTTTTTTGGGTTTGCACCCAAATACCATCTTCTCTTTAAATGACATTTTGACAACTTCTTTAGTTGTCTTCAAGTGTAGAACATAGATTTTGTTGCGCACATTTTTAGACTCCAGCCTAATAATGAATGGAACACACTATGTGCCGCCACAGCAACTGTTTCCCAGCACCTTCAAAACAATAAAACAGTTATCAGAAATTCAAACGTAACAGACTGGTTCTGTCAAAATTTAAAAAAGTTAAAGTGAGGAAACTACTATAAAATATAGACCATCCACAAAAAGTCCTTTAACTGACCTTTCTCTATGGGCAAAGAGAGAGCATTGGGATGTTTTCCGACACTGTGTGCCAGAGCCCATGCTTTTAGTAAGCTAAAACTTCTGTCCTTGTTGATTAAGTTATCTACCACTTAAATTTCAATTTAATCCTTTAACATACTGTCACAGAAATCTGTCGCCTGCACCACAATGCTGTATCTTCATATTTCACTGTCAGGCAGTGTTCAGCAAAAGCTGATTTAGTTGGCTGCTTGGGTCTGGTGTAACGCTTGTATTCTTTATACCTTTGTTAAACAGCTCACAAAAATAAAATGAAATGTGGAGACACCAACATTGTGGAGCAGCAAGGAACTCCAGTGACCATGTATTAAAGGAGGACATTGAGATTAAATTGGGTGAGAGGGGGGAGGGGCAATTTAATCAACACAGACAAAGACTTTGGTTTAAGAAAAGTATGGGATCCAGTATTCAGTTTACTTAAATCATGTTGGAAAATGTCCCAATGCTCTTTGCTCATAAAGAAAGGTCTATAGAGAGGCTTTTAAGTGAAGGGTTTCTGTCTCATTTCAGTTTTTTTACTTGAACTTTTTTATGTTCTAGTACAATCTTTCTGTTGGATTTGAATTCCCTTTATCTGTTTTATTGTGCCAAGAAACAGTTGAAGGAGCATCACACTGTATTTACTGTTTACAGTTTGGCTGGATTCCAAGAGTGAGCAACAAAATATGTGCTTGATATCGGACACAGGCAACTAAGGAAGTTTCTGAATTATCCTATAAAGGGAAATAGCTACTCACCCACAAACCCAAAAACAAGTAATCTAAAATTTATTATGTTTACCTAGGATTTGACTTACTAAGCCTAACTAAGTCTTTGAAATACACACAACTCTGAATGGTTTCCTAAAAACATAATGTCTTCATCATGTTTTTGTGATAGAATCTGCAAAGAATAAATAATTAGCAACAAGATTATTTCTGCTGCTACACTATGAACTGAATAAAAGGAGTGGCCAAAATCATTTACCAGTATGTTAAACTAAGTCAATTGAAATGCTTTGAGAGATGTGTACATAAAAGATGGGGGAAGGGCTACTTGCTTATTTGAATTTGGCACCCTGAAGTGATACTTGCTCTTAGGAGGATGGGGCTAGACACATCTGAGATGTAAGGGAATAATGTTGTAGTTCCATTTGATTTCATTAGCATCATGGAATGGACAAAGGTGAAGCGCCTGTTCGCTGTTGAGGCATACTTTTCTAATGGCTGCTCAATAATCATCACACAGTATGCATTCTGTAACTACTTCAATATTGCACCCCGTGGGCATGTTCCTGGCTGGCAGTCAATTGCGTGGGTAAACAACGGGAAAACTGGTGGTACATGGAGGGAAAAAAAAACTGAGCTTCCACAAACAGGGAGGTCACCCCAAAGCACTGACATGGTAAGATTTTATGTTTTTCGATCCCTTCAGCACCCGGCCCACACCCATGCAGCTGCTTTTGGATGTCTGCTCTTCCTGTAAAGTGAATCCTTCAAGAAGAAATAAAATTTCATCCCTACAAATTTGCTGTAGTCCATGAACTTAACCCATGCAATTTTGTAGCTTGAGAAAAGGTATGTGAAGCACTCTAATACCCCTTCCTCTTTTCCTGCCCCAGAAAACTTCATCAGTGACCCCCATGTTTCGTGTGCCCTATCAAAAGTTGGAATAACTGGATATGGTTTTTAGAAGAAAATGAACGGGCAGTTCCGATTACTACTAAGCATTATGTCCATATAATTCAGTTTTTCCAGCCAATCTTATTGATATACATGTGGGAGATGTATGGTTCCAGACGTTGTAAGATAAATTCCGATTGTAGTATTCACTTATGGGTGAAGGCTAGTGGTCCTTCTTCTTTGGAAGATTGTCGCATTGTGGGTGATTGTACTTTATATAATCATTGAAAGCAGTTCTCAATAAACGGCCCTTTTAAGGGCCACAAATACTACACATTGATCTTGCCAAAAGCCGAGAAGCGATTCTTCTTAGTGTTTTAGCTCTCTGGGGGGCACTCTGGGATGCTCTCTGGGGCACTCTGGGATGCTCTCTGGGTCACTCTGGGATCCTCAATAGATGTCGAGCACAGTCTCTGATTGGTTATTGTGTTTTTGGCGCGCGATTCAAATTGCGTTGGAGCAAATGGCTATTTCGCAGCAACGTTCCCCTGGACACTCCTCTCTTTGAGGGGCAACGTGTACACTGGCCAGCATGGTCACCTGGTTTAGCCCCTGTGGCTATTTTTCATGAGGTTATCTAAAGTCATTTGCTTACAAAGATTATCCTAGGACCCTGGCTCACCTGAAGAACAACATTCGTCATATTGCTTCCAACATACCCAACGATATGCTGGAAAGAGTTGAACAAAATTTCCAAGTTCAATTAACACAGTGTACTGAGAATAATGGATGCCATCTGCTTGATATCTTCAAAAATTGGTGATTTAATTGTTGCACTTGATGATGTTCAAAGAATTAAATACATATCTGCATTAATTGTATTTCTAAATAGGTAAGTTGCTCAGCACCATCCTGTACAATTACATTAAATTTAATTCAAAATTTATACATTAAAAAATGAAGACTGAAAACATAAGAGAACAGGGGTTTATTCACACAAACAAAAATTTGTAACCACCACAAGTACAAAATCAAATTCCTACTTCATGTGTATTAGACATATCCAACAGAACAACACTAAGGAATCAAAGTAGAACAAAGTAGAAAGTAGAAAACACACACACACACACACACACACACACACACACACACACACAAACAATAAATAGTGCAGCAAAATGTAAATCAACTTTATTTGGTTCTCTAATGCTATTAGTCACATATTAAAAAATAATGAGATTAAACAATATGTGGTCCACTTTCAAATTCAACAATGATTATAAATGGTAAAAGACTATAAATGGTAAAGGAATCCAAATATAGAATTGTACACTGCATCATAGTGGTATTTCAGTTTTCTTTGGTAAACAGGTGACTAGGCAAAAAAATATTTAAATCAATTATGATTCTTTACCCAGCAAGCAACATTTGCTACTGGTGTTTAAGATTCTTAACCTCACACAATGTAAACAATGCAACCTTCGATTCATAGAATTTATGCTTGTATACACTTTAAAACTGCATGTTATTCCTAAAAATTAATTTAATTCTGGTATCAGTGTGGAGTCATTCTCTTTGGCTTCATCAGCATGCAACAGGTCTTCGTCATCTTCTTCCTCTGTTCCTTCCTGTGTATAAAGCCACAACACATTTATTTCTTCAAATGGTCAGTGGTAACAAAATATGAGTACATACAAGTACTACCAGAAAGTACTTAAAAAATAGAATCACAAACATCAATCAAATTATTTGAACAGCTAAAAAATTTTCTGTCAGCTATCGAATAATTCTTATTCAATTTTGTAATGTTAATAAACTTATTCACAGTTTTGCTGATAGCAATGGTAAATCATTATTTCACATAAAAGACATATCTGAAAAGAACATAATTTACAAATATGCACAATGTATTATGAAATCAAAAACTTAATTCTTTTACATTATGCAACATTAAATAATGTCAACACATCTGTTTTAAATACATTTGAAGTAGCATTCTTAATTATGAAGTACATATCACAATTACTGCAATGGTAAGTCTAAGACACCGCATTTTTATGTAGATCTAATTTTATATTCTGCAGCCCACTGTGAAGTACATGGCACAGAGTACTTCCCATTGCACCATTTATTAGGGATTAATCCTGTTCCATTAATGTGTGGATCATAGGAAGAATAATTGCCTGAATGCCTCTATGCACCTTGTGATTAATGATGCTTTGTAGACCCTACAAGAATTATATGTAGGGAGTTGTTGTATATTCCTAGATTCCTCCCTTGATGTTGTTTCTTGTAACTCTTAAAGCACACTTACAAAGGATAGTTGGCATTTGATCTTCAAGCATCTGAATTTAGGTATACCAACATATCCGTGACACTCTCCTGTTGGCTGAACATCTCTACCACCATTGGCACTGCTTTTCTTTCTACACATTCAATATCTCTTTTTAAATTCTGTAGTCACAGGCTACATTTTTTGTCCATTATGTGAAATGCACAGTTTTGCACGGAGGTGACAAAAGTCATGGGATACCTCCCAATATCATGTCGCACCTCCTTTGGCCTCTCTACTCCGCCCATCATCAGTTATTTTGCTCCCCAAATAGCAAAACTCCTTTACTACTTTAAGTGTCTCATTCCCTAATCTAATTCCCTCCGCATCACCCGACTTAATTCGACTACATTCCATTATCCTCGTTTTGCTTTTGTTGAAGTTCATCTTATATCCTCCTTTCAAGACACTGTCCATTCCGTTCAACAGCTCTTCCAAGTCCTTTGCTGTCTCTGATTTTAATACCTACTCAAAATTTTTCTTTTGTTTCCTTTACTGCTTGCTCAATATACAGCCTGAATAACATCGGGGAGAGGCTACAACCCTGTCTCACTCCCTTCCCAACCGCTGCTTCCCATTCATGCCCCTCGGCTCTTATAACTGCCATCTGGTTTCTGTACAAATTGTAAATAGCCTTTCGCTCCCTGTATTTTACCCCTGCCACATTCAGAATTTTAAAGAGAGTATTCCAGTCAACATTGTCAAAAGCTTTCTGTAAGTCTACAAATGCTAGAAACGTAGGTTTGTCTTTCCTTAATCTATTTTCTAAGATAAGTCGTAGGGTCAGTATTGCCTACGTGTTCCAACATTTCTACGGAATCCAAATTTATCTTCCCCGAGGTCGGCTTCTACCAGTTTTTCCATTTGTCTGTAAAGAATTCGTATTAGTATCTTGCAGCTGTGACTTATTAAACTGATAGTTCGGTAATTTTCACATCTGTCAACACCTGCTTTCTTTGGGATTGGAATTATTATATTCTTCTTGAAGTCTGAGGGTATTTCGCCTGTCTCGTACATCTTGCTCACCAGATGGTAGAGTTTTGTCAGGACTGGCTCTCCCAAGGCTGTCAGTAGTTCCAATGGAATGTTGTCTACTCCGGGGGCCTTGTTTCGATTCAGGTCTTTCAGTGCTCTGTCAAACTCTTCACGCAGTATCGTATCTCCCATTTCATCTTCATCTTCATCCTCTTCCATTTCCATAACATTGTCCTCAAGTATATCGTCCTTGTATAGACCCTCTATACATTCCTTCCACCTTTCTGCTTTCCCTTCTTTGCTTAGAACTGGGTTTCCATCTGAGCTCTTAATATTCATACAAGTGGTTCTCTTTTCTCCAAAGGTCTCTTTAATTTTCCTGTAGACAGTATCTATCTTACCCCTAGTGAGATAAGCCTCTACATCCTAGATGGCACAAGTTGAAGTTGTAAGTGAGAATGATCGTGAGAAAAATGAATTTAATACTGGTAACAAGTGTAAACTGTGCATAAAAAGAGTAGTGAAAGGCATTCGGTGCTCAATGTGTAACTTTTGGTTCCATGAGAAGTGCTCAAAGGTATCTGTAAAATTTGTAACAAATGATTTCGTGTGGACATTTCAGGAGTGCATTACGGAAACGTGCCAACGAGATATTAATAAAGTTTTACGGGACAAAGCCGTGTTAATAAAAGGACTCCAAAGTGAACTAGACACTTTAAAAACGAAATATAACGCATTGAGTGAAAAATGTGTGAATCTAGAGACGCGAATGTGTCCGAAAACCAGCAGCCTTCTGAGCATTTCGGATGTAAACAAAGACACGTGGTGCCAACCTACAAACAGTGTTCCATGGAATGTTGTGCGAAACAAAATTAAAAGTGCGAACATATTAAGTGTTACAAACAAATTCGGTGCTCTCGAGTGTCAGGAAAAACGCAGGGCAATGAACAATGACAAAAATGCTTTCCCACCCCTAGATGTGAACACACAACAAACTCACAATACCGTTACTACAGTTCTCGTGACGAAAAATCAGCCAAAAAGACCGATAATAAGTACAAACAATGCCGTTAGTATAAATCTATCTACGAAAAATGACCCAAAAAGACCCTTAAAAAGTGTAAACAAAAATGAAGTACGCACTGTGAAAAAGTGTGAATCAAAAATCGATGTATATGGGGACAGCCACGCCAAGGGACTCTCTCAAGAGCTTAAAAGCATCAGTAAGTCATTGGCAGTAACAGGTATGATCAAGCCAGGCGCCAATTTCAAGGAAGCGACAAAAAACATCGTGAAAAATAACTATACTGGACAAGACAGTGTAATTATCTGTGCTGGAGCTAATGACATATACAAAAACAGAGCTATGTACATGTTTAAACAGCTTGTGAGACTTCTATTACTCCTAACAAACACGAATATCATACTCGTGAACTTCAGCCACAGATACGACCTGCCTGAATACTCACCCATAAACAAAGAAATTCGTAGAATAAATGTTTCATATTTATTTATTTAAATAAATAAATAAATATGAAACATTTGTCCTCTAGCCATCCCTGCTTAGCCATTTTGCACTTCCTGTCGATCTCATTTTTAAGACGTTTGTATTCCTTTTTGCCTGCTTCATTTATTGCGTTTTTATATTTCCTCCTTTCATCAATTATATTCAATATTTCTTCTGTTACCGAAGGATTTCTACTAGCCCTCATCTTGTTACCTGCTTGATCCTCTGCTGCCTTCACTTCATCCCTCAGAGCTACCCATTCTTCTTCTACTGTATTTCTTTTCCCCATTCCTGTCAATTGTTCCCTTATGCTCTCCCTGAAACTCTGTACAACCTCTGGTTTAGTCAGTTTATCCAGATCCCATCTCCTTGAATTCCCACCTTTTTGCAGTTTCTTCAGTTTTAATCTACAGTTCATAACCAATAGATTGTGGTCAGAGTCCACATCTGCCCCTGGAAATGTCTTACAATTTAAAACCTGGTTCCTAAATCTCTGTCTTACCATTATATAATCTATCTGATACCTTATAGTAACTCCTGGATTCTTCCATGTATAAATCCATCATACTGGGACTAAATGATGTCCATTGGTTGTCTAAGTAGGAGTCTAAAACAGTATATCTGTTCTTTCCAGCATAAAAAATTATCATACAGGATGACTACTCAAACTTCAAAGAAAAATTCCCTGAGAATTCCGGGTGTGAGGAGGAAGATGATGTCAAGAATCTGTAGATAATTTAATCATAGGGAGGGAGGAGCGGCATACCACAATAACAATATTTCTTTCTTTCCTCTCAGCAGAGGTGTACTAGCCATCAGCAATAGCTTAACCACAATTTTTGAACATAGATAACTTATATGGAATAATATTCATATAATGAACATATTTTGAAATATCAACTATCTAAAATCTGTGATTTATAAAACCCAATAAAATTAAATTTCAATGTTGGTTTAAAAAGTAGAATTCCCCGAGATTTTATGAAATTCCCTGATTTTTCCGGGTAAAATGTAATTCCCTGAAGATTCTAGGTTTTTCAGAGAAATCACCACACTCTCATAGCCTTCTTGATTAATTCATTAATTTCAGTAACCAGCATCACTATGGTGACATTATTATTATTTTATTAATTCCTTCAACTCCTTATGTGGAGCATGCAACACAGGATCACCATCTTGTTTTGTCTTCTATTAATATTTTCACTTCTTTCCATCCCATTCCTTGCTGCTGGCCTTCTGCTTCAACTGATCATCTCCATGTCATTTTGGGCCTTCCTTGTCTCCGTCATCCCTGTGGGATCCAATAAAGTGCTCCCTTTGCAATATGTTCATTTGGTCTCTGTGTATGTCCTAATCAGATCCACTTCCTGCTTCTTATTTGCAGCTCAATTGGCTTCTGGTTGGTTCTTTCCCAGAGTGTTTCGTTAGAGATGACATCTGGCCACCGTACCCCAGGATGTTCTTCAGACATCTGTTGTTGAATGTCTGCAGCTTATGGATTAGCTGCTTTGTCACTTTCCAAGTTTCACATCATATAGAAGCATAGATTTTACTTTACTTTCAAATATCCGCAATTTGATCCTCAATGTTAATTCCTTCAATCTTCAAATAGAGCAGAGGGTCATAAAAGTGACTTTGGTTTTGTTGATGCAGCTGTTAATGTCCTCTGTTGAACCATCATATGGTGTAATCATGTTTCAAAGGTAGCAAAACTTATCCACACTTTCGATTACCTGGCTCCCAAGCTTAAGCTCTGCAGTGTTATCATATGCCCACATGAATTTTGTTTTTTGGGCATTAATTTTCAAATCGACTTTCTTTACTGCTGATTTCAGATCTTCTAGTTTCTATTTCATGTCATTGAGGCTGTGAGAAGGCAAAGGTCATCTGCAAAATCTAGGTCTTCTAAATGTGATCCATTGCTCCATTTCATTTCTCTCACTTTATCTATTGCTTGTGGCATTACAAGATTCAGTACTATGTTAAATAGTATCAGTGAGAGCATGCAGCCTTGCTTAACTCCTGTTTTCACTGCTACTGGATCTGAAATCAGACCTTGATGTTGAACTTGGCATGTGTAGTTTTCATACATGCATTTGACAAGAGCAATTATTTTCTTGGAAATTCCAAAAGTTTGCAGTGAGCTCCATATTTTTTTTCTAATTATTCTGCTGAAGGCCTTTTCGAAGTCTACAAACACCATGTAAAGCAGTGACTGATATTCATATGAACGTTCAGCTATTATTCTCAAGGTGTTTATCTTGTCAATACAAGAGAGATCTTCCCCGAATCCTGTTTGTTCTCTTCTATTTTCGTGTCTACATATGCTTTTTTCCTATTTAGGATTATTGATGAGATGATCTTGCTTGTGATTGACAGCAAGGTAATGCCTCTCCAGTTATCACAAACCGACAAGTCTCCTCTCTTGGGGAGCTTCACGAGCAAGCCTCTGTTCCAATCATTTGGTACTTTTCATTCATCCATATGGCTGTCAGGACTGGACGTAAAATTTCTGCTGTTATAGAAGGATCCGCTTTAAGTAACTCTTGGCTGATGTTGTCCAGGCCTGGAGCTTTTCCATTTTTTTATATATTTGTTGGACTGCTTTGATGACAGCTTGATCACTAATCCTAGTCTCTTCACCGACACTGTCAATAAGTTCAGGCCTGTTTGCAGCTACAAGATCACAAGATCTAAAATATTTCCTTTGCATGTGGATTATCGAACTAGCTGCTGAAGAAGTTCTTAAAAAACATTTTCAGAACTACTTCATAAGACTTTCTGTCTGTACAACCTGCAGCAAATTCACATACTTCCCACTTTATACTCAGAAGGTCCAAGTCATCTCCAATTAATACTGCTTGACAGATTTCTGCACTACTGAACAGAGACTTCTTTAAATGATTCTACATCTGTTACGGAAAAATTGATAATTAGCTTGAATTCACCTACGCTGGTTACTCAAGTCCAGGTAACTTCATAATTTGACTCAATTTCGACCTCAATGGACAATATTTTTGCTGGCTGCAATGAAGATTCCCCCTCCTATTGGGTCTCATCCATCTTTTCCACATATATTCCACACCTTTCAGAGCTTTCTACTTCAGCTTTCATACAGCTCTCAGTTCTGAGAATAATTTGAGTGTGACAACTTTCCTGGAGGGCACTAAATTCAGGATCTTCATTACAGATGCTTTGGCAATTTACTGTTAAAATTTTCATAGTAAAAATATCTTTACTTTGTATGTGATCTAACTCTACTCTCTGTGCATCGAATGAGGAGCTTTCACCAAGAGGACTGCAAACTATTGCCTAGTATAAAAAACTCGCATGTGCACTCCACAAGTAGTCTGCTACCGGAGTAGCTGCTTCCTGTGTGTATTACACCCTTGACCTATCAAGGGAAGCCCTTGTGTGATTGGAAGATGAAGTAGTGATAAGTAACAAAGATAGAAATCAAGACACTCTGATGAAGAGTCACCAGCTCCCTTGCAGTACAACCAACCATACAAATGATGTAGGATCACAGAGGGTAGTAACAGCAGTAAAATGACTAGGTGACAATTCAAACTACCATCGTACAATTGGACGTATGGTATTTATTGTACATTTTGGTGACATTATATATCTTATGAAGCTCAAGAAAATAAATCTGATAAATCACTGGAATTGCAAAGTTTAGTGTACAGTTACTTTCTGTAAGTCTAAGTAAATAAGTGTACAACAGTAGCATCTGAATCGAAGGTTGGAGCACATTATAATTATCCATACTCAATGGGAAATTCAGGATTGAATATACAAGGTGACAGTTATTGAACTATATGAAAAAAAACGTAAATTAGTTACAAACTATGGTGCGCACACACTTTATTCAACATGTAACATCACTACAGATATTCAGCTTTAGGTTATGACATATTTGATATGCCTCCCATCATTGGCTCATGTGGCACACACAAATAGCACAATTCTGCATGACCCGCTGAAGTGTCAGAACATCGATGCTGTCGATGACCACCTGAATGTTGGTTCCCCGCTCAGCAATGGTTTTAGGGTTATTTCTGTACACCTTGCCTTTAATACACCCCACAAAAAGGAGTAACATGTGTTCATATCCAGAGAATAGGGTAGACAATCGTGGCCCATGCCAGTGACCTCTGGATACCCCAGAGGCAGCACACAGTTCCCAAAGTGCTCCTCCGGGACATCAAACACTCTCCTGGGTCAAGCTCCATCTTGAATGAACCACATCTTGTCAAAATCAAGGTCACTGTGGATAATTGGGATGAAATTATCTTCCAAAATCTTCATGTACCGTTCGGTAGTCACCATGCCACCAAGGAATATCGCACCGATTATTCTGTGACTGGACACTGCACTCCACAGTCCTCCCATTGAGGGTGAAGAGACTTCTAGATCACAGAATGCGGATTCTCAGTCCCCCAAAACCACTAATTTTGGTTACTGACGAACCCATCCAAATGGAAATGTGCTTCATCGCTAAACCAAACCACACGAATGCACATACTAATTCCCATCATGCCCAGAGACCAACCACGCAGTTTGAACATCCTAATGCAAACCGTTCAGAAGGACGTTTATTTTATTTTATATAGTTCTATAATCATCACCCTGTAAGTATCTATAAGGGGATAGACCAGTACTCACGAAATAGAGGAGGAGCTCAATAGTAGACAGACACATGAAAAATTAGAGTAACTTGCTGAGATTTTCAAGAAGGTCCTTCTTTAGAAGGCTAACTAAAACACACACATTGTGTGTGTGTGTGTGTGTGTGTGTGTGTGTGTGTGTGTGTTATTTTCTTTCTCACTGCCACTAATGCCCAGAATTTCAGTTCTTATGGAAGCCAAAACTGTGGTGTCACCGCCAGACACCACACTTGCTAGGTGGTAGCCTTTAAATCGGCCGCGGTCCGTTAGTATACGTCGGACCCGCGTGTCGTCACTATCAGTGATTGCAGACCGAGCGCCGCCACACGGCAGGTCTAGAGAGACTTCCTAGCACTCTCCCCAGTTGTACAACCGACTTTGCTAGCGATGGTTCACTGACAAAATACGCTCTCATTTGCTGAGACGATAGTTAGCATAGCCTTCAGCTACGTCATTTGCTATGACCTAGAAAGGCGCCGGTACCAGTTACTATTGATACTGTAATAATGTACCGTCAAGACCGACGTTCACCATTTATGGATTAAAGTTAAGTATTCCACCAGCTACGTCCGTTTTTTCTCAAGTCTAATTTCCCTGTCCTGTTCCAGACCTCACGCCAGCCTGCATGAGCTAAAACGCATGCCTTTCGGCTGCCTCTAGTAACCCAGTGTTGGCTCTCATGCCAACCCACAACAAAAACAATCCCAAAGCCATACAAGATTGGCATGTAAACAGTGTTTTGTGCACATCTATTCCACTTTTTTTTCTATGCTGCTCTTTTTACACAATGGTGGCATTGCCAAACCCTGGTATTTGAAAATAACAATGCATACAAAATATTAAGTCACATTTAATATAAAGTAAGATAAATCCTGTCATAATGTTCTCATGTAATATCAAAATCTGCATGTTAAGATAAAAGTTGCAGTTTTCCATCTCCTGTAACCAGCCTCTGCAATAATATGCCCAGCCCCATGTTCTTTGTCACCAGGCTAAGACTGACACTGGGCCTTGCACTATTTGTGACCTGACAACCAGTTTCTAATTTTCCCTGCACCATCTGGCTCACATGCCTCCCAGACTACTGTTTTGCACCAAGAATCTCTTCTTTTCTGTTCCTTCTGTTACTGATGAAGTCATAGTTACAGTCCTGCAACTTACTTACGGCTACATCTAGATGGGGATCTTCCTTCCTACTTCAGGTAACATACCAAGCTTACTATCAATGTCATCTCATGTGTGTCCGCATAACTGTTCCTTTTCTGTATCTCTTGCTTTTTGCCTTTTCCCAGTTCCCATTACCTCTTTCTCTCTTCATGTTGTCTAAGTAACATTTTACGATATACAGGGTGATTCAAAAAGAATACCACAACTTTAGGAATTTAAAACTCTGCAACGACAAAAGGCAGAGCTAAGCACTATCTGTCGGCGAATTAAGGGAGCTATAAAGTTTCATTTAGTTGTACATTTGTTCGCTTGAGGTGCTGTTGACTAGGCGTCAGCGTCAGTTGATGCTAAGATGGCGACCGCTCAACAGAAAGTTTTTTGTGTTATTGAGTACGGCAGAAGTGAATCGACGACAGTTGTTCAGCGTGCATTTCGAACGAAGTATGATGTTAAACCTCCTGATAGGTGGTGTATTAAACGTTGGTATAAACAGTTTACAGAGAATGGGTGTTTGTGCAAAGGGAAAAGTTCTGGACGGCCGAGAACGAGTGATGAAAATGTAGCACGCATCCAGCAAGCATTTGTTCGCAGCCCAGGAAAATCGACTCTCAGGGCTAGCAGAGAGCTGCAAATTCCACAATCAACTGTATGGAGAGTCCTACGAAAAAGGTTAGTTATGAAACCTGAACGTCAACTACCCGAGGCGATGGATCGGCCGCCAGGCAGCCCGTGACAGAGCACTTCATCACTGGCCTCCAAGAAGCCCTGATCTTACCCCCTGCGATTTTTTCTTATGGGGGTATGTTAAGGATATGGTGTTTTGGCCACCTCTCCCAGCCACCATTGATGATTTGAAATGAGAAATAACAGCAGCTATCCAAACTGTTACGCCTGATATGCTACAGAGAGTGTGGAACGAGTTGGAGTATCGGGTTGATATTGCTCGTGTGTCTGGAGGGGGCCATATTGAACATCTCTGAACTTGTTTTTGAGTGAAAAAAAACCTTTTTAAATACTCTTTGTAATGATGTATAACAGAAGGTTATATTATGTTTCTTTCATTAAATACACATTTTTAAAGTTGTGGTATTCTTTTTGAATCACCCTGTATAATGCAACATGTAGGCCACAAACCTTTTCTCCTGCACAGAAATTATCTTATCCATTTCATATAGCCTACAGAGAGCCTCAATGAGCTTCCTGTCAAATTCACCATTACAGTAGCCCCACCAAAATGTCAACCTGCGACCCATACATCCTACTCCATACAAGAACTGGTAAGCAATAGTGCAATACATAGATACATATATTGTCCTCTTGCCACACCATGACAAGTTGCCACCTGACACTGAATGGTGGCTCAGCAGCCACTAAGAACATTTACAAATACCATAGTGTCCTAATCCATTTCTTATAGAGATTTATTTCTATTTTAGATTAATTATAAGCAGCATCTAACATCACTGCATCTGTGTTAATACAACCCATAAACATTTTTCTCCAATTACAAATGTGAGTTGGATATGAAAGTCACCTGTGTTGGTACACCGGCACTCTTGTACTGGAAAGCAGACCGGCTGAGATCAACTTCTACAGGAAAAAGTGATCGTCCTTGCAGGAGTTTGTATGTTTCCCCATGGAAATTAGCAAGGCCAGCAACCAATCGCTGAAGCTGCCACACTACATCCTGGACATGCTTGTTATCTAGCAACTCCAACTTCACCAACACATCTGCACGCAGTCTGGCAAATCTTGCCCGTGCGTCTTGCCGACATCTCAAAATAAGCCTGCAGGAAAATATAATCATTAATTTTATTTCTATCTTCTAAGTAACACTTAAAATATATTAGCAACAATTTGTTCCACTGGAACAACCATTTCTCTCTAAATTGTTTCTGTCCAAGAGAAAAAGAAATACAACAAATTACATACAGGAACATTCTTTTTAACTATAAAACAAGACAATGTAGAAAATATCCTTGGCAATAAAAAGTAATTATGAATAGATTACATAGTAAAACACTTCTTCCATATCTGGACATAAGTTATTAGCAACCATTCTACTCAAAATCCTAAACAGAACTGTCATTGAGTTACTTGAAAGTATCAATTCATAATGATGAAAGGTTCCTTGTAATTATTTGCACCAGACTGATGTGTCACAGCAACAGAAGAGAGAGAGCAGTAATGGAATTGTTCAAAACACAATTATTTCATTGTCATTACACCTGCTTCTGTGATGTAGTGGTTTGTGCCTTTAACATGCAGTGACCACATCAGATTTTTTTTGTGGTGAAAAGGTCTGGAATAAGGTTCTCTCACAAAACTGACATGTAAGGTGCCACCATTGCATAAATTAAAAAGTCTTATGCCATGGAAGAAACCACACTTTTTTTAATCATTATTATTCGGTGGTCATTGTTCCACCACAAATTACATTATTGTGCTGTCAAACGCACAAGTTATCCACAGCCACCACTGTGTTGTCCTCAGGGCAGCTCAATATTTCATTCAGCATACATTTACTACTCTGTTAAACATTCATCAGACAAAGAACAAAAGCTTGAGTTTTCTGTGCCCCCCTCCCCATGTCAAAATCAAGGACACACGAGTAGAGTGTTGTAAAAAGCATACTTTTTTTCTTTTTGGAAATTTCACAGCCTGAAAAAAAAACTGGAAACAAAAAAATCAGTGATTGGGAGGAATACATCAGCCACCAATTGAAATATTTTCTCAAAAATCATAATAGTTATACACAAAATATTTTTTAATTATAGCCAGTTTTAAGAAGCTACTTATTATTATTATTATTATTAGAGATTGCTAAAACTGCATGAAAATAACACAGAAACAGGAAAAATCAAATCTTAAACACCCATATAAGTCACTAGCCAGTGATAAGAAGTTAGTAGAAGAGTTAATAAAACACAATAGGAACAAACCCAAGGAGAACTATCATCTGAGCTATAATACAAAGTCAACACACACACACACACACACACACACACACACACACACAGAGAGAGAGAGAGAGAGAGAGAGAGAGAGAGAGAGAGAGAGGGAGAGGGAGAGGGAGAGGGAGAGGGAGAGGGAGTTCTGTAGACAATTTTGTAGGTAGGGCAATCATAGCTATGAGTAGTCATCTTGGGTATAAATAATCACTTCAACTGTATTTAGTCTTTTATTATTGGATCACTACTGGTTTCATGGCAATGAAAGCCACATTTTCAACGAATGTTGGGTAAAAAGGTTCTGAGCTTTTCCCGTCTTATGTTTTAGTCATATGTTCACCTGAAGATATGGCTTTTAGTAACATAAAATGGGTATTGGTCCAATATTAATGGACTAAATACAACTGAAGCAGTTATCAATACCCAGGAGAAATAGAGTTGTTCTGAACCTCACTGACATGTTGAAGAACAGAGATAAGCACCACAATCACTAGATAATATTCAAATGTGTGAGCCTACAAAAACCAAGTTATTTCATTCTCAAGCTCATCAGTCTAACCTTGGAATGCACAATTCCCTGCTAGGGACACTACCTGCCTCATTCAATGCATATTGTCCAAATTGTGATCTATCATTACATAACCTATATTATCACCAAGCAGCTGCAGAATACACATATAGGAGAGTGTTGTAATTTCCAAGCTTTTGGAACCAGTGGCACCTTCTTCAGGCAGAAGGGTTGAAGGGGAAGGAAGAAGGGAGAAGGGAAAGGACTGGAGAGATCTAGGAAAAGGGGTTGATTTTGAGAAAGTCACCCAGAACCGTGGGTCAGGAGACAATTACTGTAAGGATTCAACCTGAGAGCTTAAAGGTGGAAGACAGGGTAATATGCAAGACAGTGTTACTACAAAAACATCGTGCACAGATAAATAAGAGTGAAAAGCTAAGTGCATTGTATGTAACAGAGGTGGGAGGGCATGGTGAAAAATAGATGGGAAAGACAATGAAATATGTAGAAAACTAAAATGGAGTGAAGCAAGGAGCAGTTACAGTGAAGAAATGGTGAGACGGAAGAAATTAATGTAAATTACGACCAGGTGGATGGCAAGAACCAAGGACATGTTATAGTGCTATTTCCCACCTGCGGAGTTCTGAGGAACTGGTGCCTGGTGGAAGAATCCAGATGACGCGTGTGATGAAACAGCTGCTGAGGTCACAAATGTCATGTTGTAGAGCATGCTCTGCAACAGGATGTTGCTGGTTGCCATTACACACCTTCTGCCTATGCCCATTCATCCTAATTGATAACTTACTGGTAGTCATGCCGATGTAGAAGGCCGAACAGTGTTTACATAATAGCTGGTATATGAAATGTGCCATTTCGCAGGTGGCTCTCCCTTTGATAGTATATGTTTTGCCAGTTACAGGGCTATTATAGGTAGTGGTAGGAGGGTGCATGGGGCAAGTCTCACAGCGGGGACAGTCTCCGGGTAGCAGCCATAAGGCAGGGAGACTGGTGCACAAGGAGCAGAGAGTCTGACAAGAATATTGCAGAGGTTGGGAGGGCAATGGCGATGGGCAAAATTTCAGACAGAATGGCTCTCATTTCAGGGCACGATTATAGGAAGTCATGACCCTGTCAAAGTAGCTGATTAACACATTCCAGACCAGGATAATACTGAGTTACCAATGGTGGACTGGCCCAGGAAATCTGATTTTTCACTAGGCTGGTGGGGTAATTACCTGCAGTGAAGGCTGAGGTGGTGGTGTATTGCTGTAAAGAGTCTGCATCCAAACAAATATGTTTGCCTCGGTTGCCAAGGTTGAATGGCAGGGAACGTTTGACATGGAAAGGATGGCAAATGTCAAAATGTAGGTACAGTTGTTTGTTGGTACGTTTAATGTGGACAGAAGTGTGTAGCTGGCCTTCGGTAAGGATGAGATAGTGGCATGGGATTTGGAATAGGACCAGTGAAATTTAATTGAGAGAAGGTATTGAGAGATTTAGGAATTTTAGCAGGTCAGCCTCATCATGAGTCCATATGGTAAAAATGTCATCAATGAATCTAAATCAAACCAGGGGCTGAAGACTTACGGATCCCAGGCAAGCCAAGTGACCCATGAAAAGGTTGGCAGAGGAACATCTACATCAACATCTACATCAACATCTACATGGTTACTCTGGAATTCACACTTGAGTGCGTGGCAGAGGGTTCATCGAACCATTTTCATACTACTTCTCTACCATTCCACTCTCAAATGGCGCACATGAAAAAGGAACACCTAAATCTTTCCATTCAAGCTCTGATTTCTGTTATTTTATTATGATGATCATTTCTCCCTACGTAGGTGGGTGTCAACAAAATATTTATGATTTTGGAAGAGAAAGTTGGTGATTGAAATATCGTAAATAGATCTCGCCACAAAGAAAACTGCCTTAGTTTCAGTGACTGCACCCCAACTCACGTATCATATCAGTGACACTCTCACCTCTATTTCGCGATAACACAAAACAAGCTGCCCTGCTTTGCACTTTTTCCATGTCCTCCGTCAATCCTACCAGGTAAGGATCCCGTACCACGCAGCAATATTCCAGCAGAGGATGGACAAGTGTAATGTAGGCTGTCTCTTTACTGGGTTTGTCCATCTTCTAAGTATTCTGCCAACAAAGCTCAGTCTTTGTTTCATCTTCCCCACAATATTATCTATGTGGTCTTTCCAATTTAAGTTGCTCATAATTGTAATTCCTAGGTATTCAGTCGAATTGACAGCCTTTAGATTTGTGCAGTTTATTGTATACCCAAAATTTATCAGATTTCTTTTACTACCCATGTGGATGACCTCACACGTTTCTTTGTTTAATTCCAATTGCCACTTTTCGCACCATACAGAAATGCTCTCTAGATCATTTTGTAATTGGAATTGATCGTCTGATGATTTTAATAGACGGCAAATTACAGCATTATCTGCAAACACTCTAAGGGGGCTGCTCAGATTATCACCTAGATCATTTATAAAAATCAGGAACAGCAGAGGGCCTATGACACTACCTTGCAGAACACCAGATATCACTTCTGTTCTACTCGATGATTTACCGTCTATCACTACGAACTGTGACATCTCTGAGAGGAAATCACAAATCCAGCCACACAACTGAGATGATGCTCCATATGCACACAATTTGATTAATAGTCACTTGTGAGGAACGGTATCAAAAGCCTTCTGGAAATCTAGGAATATGGAATCGATCTGAGATCCCTTGTCGACAGCACTCACTACTTCATGGGAATAAAGAGCTAGCTGTGTTGCACAAGAATGATATTTTCTGAATCCGTGTTGGTTATGTATCAATAAGTCATTTTCTTCAAGGTGATTCATAATGTTTGAGTACAGTATATGCTCCAAAATCCTAATGCAAATTGAGGTCAGTGATATGCATCTGTAATTCAATGGGTTACTCCTATTTCCTTTCTTGCATATTGTTTGACCTGTGCTACTTTCCAGTCTTTAGGAACAGACCTTTCGTCAAGTGAGCGGTTGTATGTAATTGCTAAGAAAGGTGCTATTGTGTCTGCATACTCTGAGAGGAACCTGATTGGTATACCATCTGGACCAGAAGACTTTCCTTTCTTAAATGATTTGAGTTGTTTCGCAACACCTAAGATATCTACTTTTATGTCACTCATGCTAACAGCTGTTCTGGTCTCCAATTCTGGAATATTTACTTCATCTTCTTTCATGAAGGAATTACAGAAAACTGTATTTAGTAACTCTGCTTTAGTGGCACCATCACTGGTAACATTTCCATCGCTATCGCACAGTGACGGTATTGACTGTTTTTTTGCCACTGGTGTACTTTACATAAGACCAGAATCTCTTTGGGTTTTCTACCATATTTTGAGACAATATTTCATTTTGGAAACTATTAAAAGCATCTCACATTGACGTCCACACTATATTTCGAGCTTCCGTGAAACTTAGCCAGACTTGGGGATTTTGCGTTCTTCTGAATTTGGCACGCTTTTTTTGTTGCTTCTGCAACAGTGTTCTGACGTGTTTTGTGTACCATGGTGGATCAGTCCCGCCTCTTATTAACTTATGTGGTATGAATCTATCTATCACTGTCAATACTGTATCTTTTAATCTGAGCCATATCTGGTCTACACTTACATAATTAGCTTGGAAGGAACGGAGACACTCTCTTAGGAAGGCATCAAGCAAATTTTTATCTGCTGTTTCAAATAGATATATTTTGCGTTTATTTTTAGTGGTTTTGGTTGATATGATTTTGAGCCTTACTACAATGACCTTGTGTTCACTGATCCCTCTATCCATCATGACGCTCTCTATTAGATCAGGATTGTTTGTGGCTAAGAGGTCAAGTGTGTATTCGCAATCATTTACGAATCATGTGAGCTCATGAACTAATTTTTCAAAGTAATTCTCAGACAAAGCATTTAGTACAATTTCAGAAGATGTTTTCTGTCTACCACCGGCTTTGAACATGTATTTTCGCCAACAAATCGAGCGTAGATTTCAGTCTCCACCAATTATAACTGTATGAGTGGGGTACTCATTTGTAATGAGATTGAAGTTTTCTTTGACGCGTTCAGCTATTATATCATCTGAGTCGGGAGGGCAGGGGGGGGAGTCGGTAGAACGAGCCAATTATTATTTTGGTACAGCTGTTGAGTATAACCTCCACCCATAGTAATTCGCAGGAACTATCTATTTCAACTTCACTACAAGATAAACTACTACCAACAGACACAAAAACACCACCACCTACTTTATTTAGCCCCTGCAAAAATTTTGGCAGAATTTATCTCCAGCTTTAGCCAGCTTTCTGTTCCTATAACGATTTCAGCTTCAGTGCTTCTATCAGCCCTTGCAGCTCTGGTACTTTTCCAACACAGCTACGACCATTTACAACTACAATACCGACTGTTGCTTGGTCGATTCTCGTCATTTCTTTGTGCTGTACCCTTTGAGACTGGAGCCCTTTTTTATCTTTACCAAGACTGTCTAACCTAAAAAACCGCCCAATCCACGCCACACAGCCTCTGCTACCCGTGTAGCCACCTCCTGTGTGTAGTGGACACCTGACCAATTTAGTGGAACCCAAAACCCCACCACCACCCTACGGCGCAATTCAAGGAATCTGCAGCCTACATGGTCGCAGGACCATCTGAACCTCTGATTCAGATCCTCCACTTAGCTCTGTACCAAAGGTCCGCAATCGGTCCTGTCGACGATGCTACAGATGGTGAGCTCTGCCTTCATCTCGCAAGGAGCCATACTGGTTCCTATGGCTGTACCCTTCATCTGTTTGTATGTCTGCCCCTCAAAGTTGTTGTTGATAAGTATAGAGTTGATTAAGGTAACTAGGAAGGATGTCATAGGTTTGGAATCAGGTGGGTGCTGACTGAAGAAATGTTCAGCAGCAGACAGACCATGTACATGGGGGATGCTGGTACAGAGGAAGGTGGCAGTAATGGTAACAAGCAAGGACTTTTATTGCTGTGGGAGTGGGACAGTCACAGATTTCAGATGATCTAGGAAAGGGTTGCTATCTTTGATATAGGAGGGGAGTCTTTGGACAATGAGTTGCAGGTGTTGACTGACCAAGGCAGATATATGTTTGGTGCGTGCTTTGAAGCCAGCAACTATATTACAGCCACGATGATTGGGTTTGTGAATCTTAGGAAGACGGTAAAAGGTGGGGGTGCGTGGTTTGGGTGGGGTGAGAAGTTCTACGGATTGAGGTGTTACTCCCTGTGAGGGGTCTGAGGTTTTAAGGTCAGTTTGAATTACACTGATGGGATCGTGATGGCAGACACTGTATGTAGAGGTGTCAGACAGCTGGTGTAGACCTTCACTAACATACTCCTTTTGGTCAATTACTACAGTGCTAGATCCTTTGTCTAGGAGTATGTTAGTGAAGGTCTACATCAGCTGTCCGACACCTCTACATACAGAGTCTGCCATCAAGATCCCATCCCTGTAATTCAAACAGACCTGCAGTCCCTCCTTAAAACCTCAGGCCCCTCACGAGGACTAACACCTCAATCCATAGAACTTCTCACCCCACCCAAACCACCCAACCCCACCTTTTACCTTCTTCCTAAGATCCACAAACCCAATCATCCTGTCCATCTTACAGTTGCTGGCTTCAAAGCACCGACTGAACATATATCTGCCTTATTTGGTCAACACCTGCAAATCGTGGTAAAAAGACTCCCCTCCTACATTAAAGATACCAACCATTTCCTAGATCGTCTGAAATCCACGCTCGTTCCACTCCCACCACACACCTTGCTTGTCACCATTGATGCCACCCCCCTCTGTACCAACATCCCCCATGTACATGGTATGTCTGCTGCTGAACATTTCCTCAGTCAGCACCCACCTGATTCCAAACCTATGACATCCTTCCTACTTACCTTATATCAACTTTATACTTACCAGCAACTACTTCACCTTTGAGGAGCAGACATACAAACAGATCAGAAGTAAGGCCATGGGAACCAGAATTGCCCCTTCCTATGCCACCCTTTTCATGGGTCACTTGGGAGGGGCCTTTCCTGGAATCCATAAGTCTTCAGCCTCTGGTTTGGTTTACATACATTGATGACATCTTTAACATATGGATTCATGGTGAGACAGACCTGCTAAAATTCCTGGAATCTCTCAATACCTTCTCCCAATTAAATTTCACTGGTCCTATTCCAAATCCCATGCCACTTTCCTTGATGTTGATCTCGTCCTCACCAAAGGTTAGCTACACACTTCTGTCCACATTAAACCGACCAACAAACAACAGTACTTACATTTTGACATTTGCCATCATTTCCACGTCAAACATTCCCTCTCATACAGCCTTGGCAACCGAGGCAAACATACTTGTTCTGATGCAGACTTTTAACAGCAATACACCACCATCCTCATCTCATCCGCCACTGCACATAATTACCACACCAGCTTAGTTAAAAAGCAGATTTCCTGTGCCATCACATCCAATCCTGGTACTGCTGATACCTCCACAAAATAGCTTCGGAGCACACCACTGGTGACTCAGTATCATCCTGCTCTGGAATGTGTTAGTCAGCTACTTTGACAGGGCCAGGACTTCCTAAAATCATGCCCTGAAATTAGACCCACTCTGTCTGAAATTTTGCCCATCACTCTTAGAACAGCTTTCCGTCGCCCTCCCAACCTCCACAATACTCTTGTCAGACCCTATGCTCCTTCTGCACCCATCTCCCTGCCTTATGGCTCCTACCCTTGTGACCATCCCCACTGCAAGATTGCCCCATGCCCCCTCCTACCACCACCTATAATAGTCCTGTAACTGGCAAACCATATACTATCAAAGGGAGAGCCACCTGAGAAATGACACATCGTATATCAGCTATTATGTAAACACTGTTCGGCCTTCTACATCGGCATGACTACCAGCAAATTATCAATTAGGATGATAGGCATAGGTAGAGCGTGTATACTGGCAACCGGCAATATCCTGTTGCAGAGCATGCTCTACAACATGACATTTATGACCTTGGCAGCTGTGTCACTACATGCGTCATCTGGATTCTTCCCCCAGATGCCAGTTTCTCGGAACTCCACAGCTGGAAACTAGCACTACAACATGTCCTTGGTTTTCGCCACCCACCTGGCCTTAATTTCAGTTAATTTATTTTGTCTCAGCATTTCCTCACTGTTATTACTCTTTGCTTCACTCCATTTTAGTTTTCTACATATTTCATTGTCTTTCCCACTATTTTTCACCAAGCCCTCCCACCTCTGTTACATACAATGCACTTAGCTTTTCACTCTTATTAATTTGTGCATAATGTTTTAGTAGTAATCTCTGTCTTGCATATTATCCTGTCTTCCACCTTCAAGCTCTCAGGCTTTCAATCTCGTCCAATACAGTCCCCAACAATCACTCTTTCATTTTCATCCTGTATGGTAATTTTCCCCTAACCCATGTTTCTGGGTGATCTTCCTTGAAATCTACCCTCCCCAGTCCTTTCCCTTCGCCCTTCTTCCTTCCCCTTCAACCCTTCTGCCTGAAGAAGGTGCCACTAGCTCCAAAAGCTTGCAAATAACAACACTCTTTTATGTGTGTGTTCTACAGCCACTTGGTGAGTAGATTTTTTATCTATCGAATTAAATAATTTTGTCAACAATTGACTGTTTTCATTGTTATAGTAATCTATATTATGTTTCACTGTTGAAAAAAAGACTACTAACTTGCGTTTCCCTCTGATGTTCTCTATACATCTTACATCTTACCTACTGATTTGTTTATAATATCAAAATATTCAATTGATCACACAAGAACAGCACTGCCAATTTCTGTGTGTTACCTAGCAGAACATTTATGAGTCCGACCGAAGATGAAATAACTAAGTGGACATGAACAATTTCTTGTTGTTGAAAGTCTTTAACATCCAAGATTTCATGCCAACACAATACTACAGTGATCACACATGTGCAGGTACCTCAGAACAGCTCCAGGGAACTTATAATACAAGAGCAAAACAGAAGAAAATGTAAGTGCATAATATATCAGTCAAAAAAAGGATCAGGAAGTGCAATATTTCTAGCCAGGATGTTCATATTGCCACATTCGGTTCTTGTCTGTGCAAGTGGACCATCTGAGAGCTTATGGAAACCTGAATTTTTATTGGCCATCTAATATAAAAGAAACTTGCAAAGTCATATGAAATGAGATCACTTTTAGTAAGACTTGAAATTTCAACAGTAATTTCTCTCATTTATAGTAATAACAATAATAATAATAATAATAATAATAACGGCTCTCATTTGTAATAATAATGCCTATCCCCATCCAGTGGTACCAATGGTGGAAACTTTCAGTCTCTGTGTTAACTATTGCTACTACTACTACTTTTGCTTCAGTGGAAACAATGATTCAAATAACCTAAAGAAAAAAGAAAGAAAGAAAAAGACTTAATATATTATACCTGTATTCATAGTTTCCTGTTTCCACGCGATACAGGGGTTCTTGTAAAGCACTGTAACTATACTCTTCATCATCCATTTCCTTAACTTTCAAACAGTATGAGAGGTATTCAAATTTTGTATCAGCATACTTTCGAATTGTCAGTTTTGTATCAGGGATTGCCTTGTACAGGTAAGTACCCAAGTCTGTCAATATCTGTTGACATTAAAATAAAATAATATTCATTACAGTGGTTAAAACAATAATTTGTTGTACCACACAGTTAGTTACACTGTAAAAAATACGTAACCAAATGACTGCAAAACTGAAACTCACAGGTTTAACAGACTTCAGCATTTGGATTCCATATTTTTCCATCTGTCTATGGTAATCACCAAACTGTCGAAATGCCTCACTGGCTCTGGGCTGCGGTTCACGAACACCAATCGCAGCAAAAGTATCACCAAATGCTGGAAAAAACATATTATCATTCGGCAAAATGTATGTCTGTGACCACTATGAGAGAACAAATTTTATGAATAAGCTACACAGCTGGTCATTAAAACTGCAACTCCAGGTTGGATGGCAAACGAAGCTTTCCTTATTGTTCGTATGAAGAATAGCAGGAAACATATGTGATTATATTTATGGGTGGTTTGGGGATAATCTGGATGTAGAGCTGCTGCTTCTGACAGCAACAATGGTTCTAATTTGGCTTGGCACTGGAATAGGCAGGATCTTACAAAACATAACATATGCCATACGAAGCAAGATGTATCAGACAGACAGGGGAACACACTCTATGAGATATAATGAACACACAGACTACTTTAGGATATGCAAGTATGGGAAATAAACAGTAGCCAAGCACAAACATGTGACAGCCATTCACTAAATGGGGCTACAGAGGATTTAGAAGTATTTCACACAGAGGAGATAGGAAAGAAAACTTAACCTAACTGAAAAAGTTGAAGTAGTAATTCATCATGACAGATTTGATAGACATCTGTCATGGTTTCACAAACCTTTTTTGAAATTAGTTCAAACAAAGCATGCATAAAAATTTTCATACACGTCTAATGTAAGAATACACTTCAGCATAACCACAAGTTGGTATCTTGGGAGTGGAAGGGTACAATTTCTAACACAGTGCTTTCACGTGGCACTGGGCACTTAAGTGTTCACTAGACAAGTCATTGTACAAGAAAGCAGCTGGCATGACAACATACACAGTTGGAAATACTGCTGAAGAAGGCGAGGCACTCTGGTGAAAAGGTGATAGTTTTATAGGACTGAACAGAGAAACACAAGAAATCAATATTTAAGTACGACTGAGACTGTTTGTACAAGTGTCTTTATAATATGATTGCTACTTTACATACTCATGTACATCTGATTGACAATTTAAATATGGGTAGCCATATTGCGAGAGTGTGACTCTCCAAATATATAGCTGTGTGTTAATATTGCTAATAAATACTTTCAACAAAAATGTTGAGCTCCAGGTTGGAATATCAATTATATAAGGAAAAAATAGATTGCTACTTACCATAAAGATGACACATCAAGTAGCACACAAGCACAAACAAGTGACTCTCTCAGATTAGCTTCAGCCACAGCCTTCATCAGAGACGTAAACATACACACATTTGTCCACACAAGCAATCACACACAGATGACTGCCATCTCCATCATCTTTACAATAAGTAGAAACCTATCTTTGTCTTATATTGTTAAAAATGTTACAAGGTGTGCCTGGTCAGATGACAATCACTGAAATCACAGGGATAGTTGTTTTGTATAAAGTGCAACTTACAAGTTGAATTTACAGAAACAATTGTCCTAAGGTTATTGGTTATCCCTATACCAGCACAGAAATATACGAAAATACTAAAAACCTATCAAAGTATAAGACATGTAATCTACAATAAGGCACAGGGTTTCTTTCCTTCATTATGAGAGGAGGAGGAGGAGGAGGAGGAGGTCAGTGTTTAACGTCCCGCCAACAACGAGGTTATTAGAAACAGACCACAAGCTCGGATTATGGACACATAGGGAAGGAAAGCAGCTGTGCCTTTTCGAAGGAAGCATCCTGGCATTTACCTGAAGCAATTTAGGGAAACCATGGAAAAGCTAAATCAGGACAGCCGGACACGGGTTTGAACTTTCATCCTCCTGAATGTGAGTCCATTGTGCTAACCACTGCTTCATTATGAAAAGCCATGACCTATAGAAGAGTGTCTTTACCTAAAAGTGTTCTGGTACATTTGGCGGAGATAAAAAAAAAGTAACTCTATACAGTTTCATCAATAACTGCTGGATGTAGAGAGGATATTTTCGTTGTTGGTCTAGCATTACGGAGTCAGCTCCAGCCAGTCTAGCCAATAACCCTCTATAGGTAGGAAGAGTAATAAAAAAAAATACAAAAATAAAAAATGGTAGAATACATTTAATGCATAACCAAGCACATTTGATCAAGAGGACAAATAAACAACCTGAATAAATGTGTCAGGGCATTACCAGTTTAATATCTCTACCAGCAGATAGCAGATTGATAGCAGCTTGGAAATACTAGATAATAAACGACATGCACCATCAGAGGCTGAATGACAGGTCACGTGGGCTCAGCTGCCAGCCACACAGAGCTAGACCAGTGGTCGTAAGTCAGCCTTGAACAGTGTGATGCGTGAGCTATCACAAATCTTGCCCAGCTGCTATTTGGATACTGACCTTGCTGTGGACATTGACTTTCCAATTACTGTTACTGGCATTCTTTCTGTGTTCAGTTCACAATGAACTTGGTATTGTTTACAGATTAAGCGTCTATTATCAAGAGAAAATACAAAACTTATATCTCCTTCATTGTGGGTACTACAGCCATAAATTTATTAAATGAATGTGGAATTTTCCCAATTAGATTGTTGAAGCTTTATCCGGTGCTTAGTTAGAAAAAGATGCCATGCATATAAAAATGGCAGTGTATTCATATTATGTATTTCCATTCATTTTGGTTTAAAAATAACTGTTCTTGGTGTTTATTTTAATTTGTAAAACAAACTGAATGGAAAAACAAAGTAAATTAGCTGCCATTTTATACATACGGCACTTTTTTTTAGCTAACACTGCATAACAGCTTATAAAGCCAACCATTCGTCTATCTGGTCTGTTCGTAATATATGTAAAAATGTTAATTAAGTGGGAAATTTTGTTAGATGAGATAAATAAGTTGTATAAAACCACAACTGGATACATTCTCACTCATAGACACTACCTTCACATATAATAGCTATTAGTACCTCTCAACTCAATTTTTCCACATATTATCAGACTGCATACTACCCTTGTCTTTTAGGGACAGCACAAGTAATCATTTTAAAAACATTTCAACTTACTGGACCAAAACCTGGGCAATTTGATAGTACGTATTCCAGTTGCTGTTGATAAAAATTACAGGTATGTTGTAGTTTCCCTAACAGTCAGCACTAAATCTCCAAGTGCAGCTTTCCTGACTGTTACTTCACGATGAATTATTTCCAAGCAGTGACAGCTTGAAGTCAGCTGTTCAATATTTTAGCACTTTGGAGAGCTACTAAATGGATGTTCCCACTTTCAAAAAGTGCTACATGACTTGAAAAAGATGTTACAGGCATTATCAGTTCCTGCACATTCATTGTTGCAGTGTGCTTCCATAGTTGTCATGATCACAAAATTTAATCATAAAATAGGAGAAAGTTTGATTGATGAAGAAATTCTGAGGATTCTTGAAGAATCTGGCTCCAAAATTGATGATAACGGTTTTGAAATCAATGACAGTCTTTCTCAAACAGATGGCAATCTGCTTTTCTCCTTCATCATATAAGCAGGAGCCACATACTGAAGTTGAAAAAGTTTATGACATCTGGGGGACTGCAGCCGTCACTGTGGCCTGACTGGAGTGTGTTAATACAGTACAAAGTATCATCACACATTAAAACAAAAGAAACTATGTGCAAGGCTTAGGGAATGATAAAAATTGCAATATAGCACAGGTATGAAAAATTACAGACTTTATGGTCAATATGTCCTTTCACAAATCCTAACCCATTTCTTCTGCACATGTACCTAAAAATACGTAATGTTGCCTTACTGAAGCAAAGTCTCCCAAAATATTTAAGATCCACTAAAATGAACCTTTTTCAAATCAATGATAGTGTTACAGCATTTTTTGTAGGTAACACACAAAAATTTTTGTCAAAATGGATTCAGTGTTGGAAATACAGGGACAGACCTAACTAAAGCTACTCATTTATTACCCCAAGCAAATCAGGAAAAATGGGGGAAATAATCTGTAAGGTTGTGAAACTTCGGGATAACACTCAAAGGAGATATAGCGACAAGAAACAGAAACGTTCCCTCCCCTAGCAGGTGAGCATTACCCTCCCTCAGCCCTTAATTAACTTTCTTTTACCTGTTTACAATTTTGACAAAAAATGGTGCATTTTTCAAATACATCTGTTACGACAAAAAAAATTTCTAGTGAAATTCTGCTCAAAGAAGGTGATATGAACGTATCAAGGAAAATAACCAGTTTTCGAGACTTCTATCTGGGAGATTAAAAATCCATTAGCTTGTGAGTTTGGCACAACTTTCAACTTCAATTATTATTAAATGAAATCACTCTTCTGTTTTTCCATAACTACTTGGATTTTATACATACAGAAATATAAATGTAGCACATAAATGTTAGTATCAAAATCTGAATGTAAAAAAAGAAAGAGTGAAATTCCTTTTAAAACTGACATTTAGTCATTCGGAACAATTCAGTTACTTTTAGTTCAGTATCACGCCCCTTGATATTTGTATGACAAGTCACTTGTCATGAGAATTAAGAATTATTGGAGAATTAATTAACATATGGGTTACAGCTGTGTCACTAGTGAATAGGAAAATTTTCTGCACCCAAGACCCCTTGGTATTTTTATTTTATTTCACACTGACTGGTTTTGACAGAATCTTGCTGTCATCATCAGATCTACACTGTACCAAAAAAAAGTAATTACAAGGAGAATTTATCATTGTGTGTGAACCCACATCTCAGTGATAAGATGTACATATGCATTAATTTACATAACTTTGGAATTTCGTATTGACAAGTATACAATCCACAGATACAATGAGCACACTGCTTTGCCAAAGATGTAAGATGTTAGGTGCACACATACCCCACTTGTTGGTCATTTATGTAAGGCACAAATGGCTCTGAGTACTATGGGACTTAACATCTGAGGTCATCAGTCCCCTAGAACTTAGAACTACTTAAACGTAACTAACCTAAGGACATCATATACATCCATGCCCGAGGCAGGATTCAAACCTGCGACCGTAGCAGTCGCGTGGTTCCAGACTGAAGCACCTAGAACCACTCGGCCATAGCGGCTGGCATTTATGTAAGGGGCCAATCTGCCATAAGCTGCGTGCCTGCAGAGTTAGTCCCACAATTTGCTAGGGCTATGACTGCACTTCCTGTTTGTTTATCTCCACTCCTGAGCACATAGCTGGTACAATGGATATTTTATAGGTTCTTTCTTATGTATTTGGTAAGCAAATGTGGTGTCATTTCCTACGAATGGAAAGTGCTCTCACCGTATTGATGCCGTGATTACATGGTAGATTTGATGATGACAGCAATCCTGTTGAAAGTGGTCATTGTGAAATAAAATAAAAATACCAAGTGATCTTGGCTAAAGAAGATTTCCTAGAACTAACCAACAATTACTGTCTTTATAATACATATACAATTATCATACATACAACACCTATACAGCTAAAATACCACAATATCTGTTGAACAAATAAGTTGTTGTATATAAATATTTACAGCTTCTGTCAAATTACTGTGAGTCATGTAAGTGCCACTTGTGTACTCGACAGTTTTTACACAATGCTGCACAGAATAAGTCAGCCTTCACACACTTGCAGTTTCTCCCGCAACTTCGAGTGCAGCCACATGAAATCAGTAGCAATGTCTTGTCTGGAGGCAGTTGTCATTTCATGTGAATTTGAAAGGGGGATGAGTCTGATCACCATTATGTTCAGCCAATACATTTTTTAGAGTTTTTATGGTCATTGTATCTCATTCTCGAAGACATTTATTGACTTCCTGCAATAAAAAATGCATTGAAAATTGACAATCATCTATGTAATCTGAAGAACTGCGTACTTCTTAGGAAACAGCATAAAACTGGTATCATAAGGGCAGCCTCTTTTTCGAACAATGGAGGGGCTCAACACTAATTTAGCATAGCAGTCTTGATGATAACAGGCTTCTGTAGCTTCTAAATGCAGAACAATGTTGACGTGTTTGGCATTCTTTCTACTGAAACTACTGTAGCATTTCTCTGCTTTCTCCAGCTCTGTGTTTCAGGGTTAAAGAATGAACTACAAACACTCCATAGCATTTTTGGAGTGGTTTTCTTTTTCTTTCAGTTTGTAAGTCACATTTTTCAGTTCATATGAAATACTCTTTTTGAAACTGAATGGATAAAACAAAGACCAACTTAAACTTCTGTCATATACTTGCACAGTTTTCTGGTTAATTTGTTTCTTAACATTACATTGTTTAATATATTTAAATCAACATAACTTAAGCACTTCAATCATTCAAATGTTTTGGAGAAGAGAATGAGCCTCATCCTTCTAACCCTTGCTGAAACGTATCACAGTCCCCAACCACTTTAATCATTTCTCATGTCTCTCCTACCAAAATAGATTCAACAGAAATAAAACAGGTACAAGGTATACAACTTTGCTTACGCCGTTTGCAGATAGGTGGCGACAACGGTGAGTAGTGGTCGAAAGAAACAGATCACAGACGTCAGATTTGTGTCTGCATCATAAAATTGTTCTTGATAGAAAATGTCAGTTTACGAGCCTAATTCTCATCATTTGCAGGAGGTGTTACTGTTTTGTTTTCAGTATGAAGAAAACAGTGGCTGGGTCTCATTGAATGCTCTCAGGTACATATGGTAAGGATGCTATTAGTGAAAGAACATGTGAGTGGTTTCAACACTTCAAGAATGGTTTTTTTAACGTCATAGACTGGCATAGTGGTGGAAGAAAGAATGTTTCCATAAATGCAGAACTGGAGCCATTGCTGAATGAAGACTCACATCAAACTCAAGAAGAATTGATACGATTAGTGGGAGTGACATAGCAAGCCATTTCAAAAGTCTCAAGGCTATGGGCATGATTCAGAAAGAACGAACTTCGGTCCTATGTGAGCTGAAACTAAGAGACGTTGAATGGCATTTGTGTGTTTGTGAACAGTTGCTTCTGAGGCAAAAAAGGAAGGGATTTCTGCATTGCATTGTGACTGGGGACAAAAAAATGGGTACATTATAATAATCCTAAACACAAAAAATCATGGGGATATCCCAAACATGCTTCCACGTCAACAGCCAAATCGAATATTCACGGCTCCAAGATCATGATCTGCATTTGGTGGGACCAGCTCAGCGTCGTGTACTATGAGGTGTTAAAACCAAGGGAAACAATCACAGATGCTCATTATCGAACACAATTAATGTGTTTGAGCAGAGCGTTAAAAGACAAATGGCTGCAATACAGTGAGAGACATGATAAAGTGATTTTGCAGCACGACAACGCTCGACCTAACGTTGCAAAAGAGGCCAAAACGTATTTGGAAATGTTAAAATGGGAAGCTCTACCCCAACCACTGTATTCTCCAGACATTGCTCCCTCTATCACCTGTTTAGATCAATGGTGCATGGCCTGGCTGACCAACACTTCCGATCTTATGAAGAAGTCACAAATTGGATTTATTCATGGATCGCTTCAAAGGATGAACAATTTTTTTCGACGCAGGATTCGTACACTGCCTGAAAGATGGGAGAAAGTAGTGACCAGCAATGGAAAATACTTTGAATGATACATGTGTAACCAATTTGTTTCATTAAAGCCTCAAATGTTGGGGAAAAAAACAGCAGAAGCAAAGTTGTACACATTTTAATATTATTATTCTTCTCTCTGTCAACAGAAAAGAAAAGAGCGTAAGAAGAAACACTACATAGCACAACAAGCTGAGCTCTCCCACATGCCTTTAGTAAGTTTGCAACATAAACTCAACTAAACCGGACATGGGGTGGGGAAAACGGCAGTGACAGTGAGAAAAACTTCCCGTTTTCACTGTTGGGCGCCTGACCCTGATTTCAACAAGAAATTTACGTTGAAAATATATAACATATTTTCATATACAGTGTACTCCTGGTTATTTGTATGTGGATTACCCAATTTGTGGATTATTTGCACAACCAAAAAAATTTTACAATATTTTTCTCTTGCAAACAGGAATAAACATCTCACCGTGTGAGCAATAAGTGCCATTTCCAACGTTTAAGCAACTGCCCCATGACAACAGAGTACTGTTTCCATTGTTATCAGTCAGCCTATTCTGTGTGCTGATGGTATTAAAATGCAGACTGTTTGGGACATTAAAAAGAAAAAGAAGAAAATATGGGATTTTATCAGGAAACGCAATTCTAGTTCTGGACTGTCTGCATGAAAAAGCAGGAAGAGATCTACATTGATGAATTAGATACTGCTGTTTTGCAATGGTTTAGTCAAAAACGATTAGAAGGTGTCACTGCTTCAGGTGTAATGTGTGTTGAAATAGCTAAATTTTGTCATGAAGTTCTAGGGTTAGGGAGAGAATTTAATGCCTCTTCTGGATAGCTAATCAGATTTAAACATCATCACAGGATTCGCGAACTTACTGTACTAGGAGAGTGGTTTAATTCAAATGTTGCGGCAGCTGATTCCTTCTGGGAAAAGCTTTAGAAATTTGTGGAAGAAGAGAATTTCATACCAGACCAAATTTATAACACAGATGAAAGAGGTTTACAATGGAAAAGTCTACCAACCAGAACCCTTGCTTTTAAGAGTGAAGTTCATGCTCATGGATATATGTTGTCAAAGACACGCATTACAATTTTGTGAATTGCTAATGCTTCTGGGAACCACAAAGTGATACTACTAGTGACCGGAAAAAGGTATTATTACAACCAAAAAGGAGCATGTACGGAGAGTGAAATTTTCACAAACTGGTTTCAGAGACATTTTGTACCACAAATTTGGCAATTTCTAGAAGAGAAAGGATTCCCATAGAAGGCTGTTGTATTGCTAGATAATGACCCTTCACATCTCATTCAGAGGTTTCTTGTGTCTGATGATGATCTCATTGTACTAAAATTCTATCCCCTGATGTGACTGTCATTATACAGCCAGTGGACCAAGGCATAATTGCAACAGTAAAATGGCACTACCGGATTGGCCTCCTGAGAATGCTAGTTGATGAGGATGATTTGGTGGCATTCTGTAAGTAACTGACAATTATACATGCCATACGCAGGATTTCTGATGCCTGGCAGGAAGTCAGGCCACACAGACTAGTTCGATCGTGGAAGAAAATTCTTCCAGATGAAGAAAGTTATTTTCAGCATTTCATTAATGAAGAAATAACTGCACAAATAACAAATCTGTTTTAAATGGTTTTGCAGATGTTGATGAAGAAAACCTGAATGAGTGGCTAAAGATTGATACATCTGAACCCGGCTTCCAGTAAATGAGTGATGCCAAAATTGTGACCACTGCTTCACGACAAAACAAAGAAAATGACAGTAAATGTGAAAGTGGGGATGAAGAAAGAACCACACTGCAACATCTTGTCACTCTTCTAGATTATATACAGTATTGCAATGTGTTTATACTCCTCTGGATTATACAGGCCAGAGAGCATTTCAATGAGATTACTGCTACAAGAAAAATTCGAAATGCTGTTTGAAAAAATGTCAACTCCTCTCATAAGCCAACCAACATCACAGAGTATTTTAACAAATAAACAAGCCTACAGTGCCTATCCACAGAACTTGGATAAACAAAGAATACATATTTGAAAATATCTCTATTATTTGTGTTTTTTTATTATTTATGCATCTTCTCCCCCATGTTACCCTTAATAATTGAGAGTAAACTGCACATAATTACTGCTTTCATTTACATAACTCACTAAGCAACAAAAGTTGCAAATATTATGCATAACAGAATGTTATTCCAACTCTTACATCTCTAAAACTATTTGTCTCGTTTAAATTATACATAAGATGTTTTTCATATAGAATTGCATGAAGAACATTTTCCATAATTACAGTTACCTTCTAAAAATGACCCATTTTGTTCAAAAATTTTAAAACTGGAAGAAACAACCTTTGCTGACATATGGCTGCAAAGATGTACTGAACTTTGTTTGTCATTGCCTTCCTACATTAAACATTTAATGAGAGATCACTGTCGTTCACAAACACCAAAAGATGTCATAGAACAACATTAGGGGATCAGGAATGAGCAGGAGGGTGGGAATGGCTTACCATTATGAATTTGGTTTGTTGTGTTATAAATCTGCAGCTCATGGGTGATAATGTTGCTACAGAAGCGAGTGACTCACTCTAATGGCCATAAACATGCAGATGGGTCATAAATCTGGCAACTGCACAACAAAATGTGATGTCAACAGAAAACATTCGACTGCACACATTAAAGATTTGACACTATAGTTTACCATTGTTATAAGTATTTCACTGTTTGGCCATACAGAGCATCACATGTAACAATTCTTTTTGCAAAGGATACCCTTGTGCCCAGCCGAATATGTCCCCAGTTTCCATGGTGTCTTTAGTTTACTAGCCACTGGTAATAAATCATGTATATTGATTACTTGTATCAACAATAATAATCAGATTTGCCAATCTCATTCAGTGCAGTCCTCAACAACCAGTCTTCCCTTTCATCCTGTCTGGTAAGTCTCCCCTAACCTGTGATTCTCCAAACTGTCCCCCATTTCCTAAACCTCACCAGTCTCTTTAATTCAGCCTTCTTCCTTTCCCTTCAACCCTGCTACCAGAAGAAGGAGCCACTAGCTCCAAAAGCTTGCAAAATTAAATACCTTTTGTAGTGATTCGAGAATTTCCACGTAAATTCTGGAACCACTTGACCTTCTGCCACCTCAAACACGCAGTGTTTTAAAGGTACGTGTGTGTGTGTGTGTGTGTGTGTGTGTGTGTGTGTGTGTGAGAGAGAGAGAGAGAGAGAGAGAGAGAGAGAGAGAGAGAGAGCCTATTTACTGCACAACACATGTCTGTGTGTGCAGCATGGATGTTTATCGTGGGAAGACAAGAGTTGTGCCAGACGAGCAACGCCGACAAGTGTTTGCCGCTCACGCCATAGAACTTGTATGGTGGATGCAAGGAGTAACTACATATTATTCCTTGGCCGTCGGATGACTGTAATTGGAACATGATTTGTCTAGAGACTCTTAATCTTGGTGCTAGACTTGCTAGAAGCAAGGCCTGTTTTTGAATTTCCGAGTGGTTCTAAAACCAAACTCGTTTGTAAATGTTAATTAAGTGTGTTTCTAAAGCTCAAAGTACGAGTAGAATAGAAGAAGCAGAGATATTTATGTCTAAGAAGAGAATTTTATGGTGTATAAATACATCATGAATTGCCGACTTATTTAACAAGGACAGCAATCCAACTTTATACATTCTATCGTTGAAACCGTTAGAACATGTTGACTGACGTGATCAAAACTTGAAGAAAGAGAAATTCTGAAATGAAATCAAGATAAAAAGATATTGTGAGTTTCCATAGCAACCATTAGTAACAAGACAGGGAAATTGTATAGCCGAGTTTTATTCTTCATAAATGGTAAAAAGGGGTGAAAAATTAATAAATACCATAAAAGAAAAGACGCAAGGAAAAACTCAACAGTTTAGACTAAGAAGAGTTACGGTGAGATCTATTCGACGACAAAGATCCAGTGTGGAGAGTAAGCAGCCCTCACACACATTGTGGTGGTGTGGGCCCCATAACCAGCAACCGACACCAACGACGTGAGCTGCTGCTCACCAGTGCTGGCTACAAATCCGTTCACCAACACCGACGCTGAAACCAAACTTTGACACTGCCAGTACCCACACTATTCAACGGCACAGATTCCACACCTGCTCACCGACACAGCCTAAAACTCTACGCTGGGTGAGTGAAAGACAATTAATTGAGTGTGAAGTTAAGGACACTGTTCAATAACAGACTGTTAGTATAGTTATTATATTCAGGGGGAATTTTTTTAATGATAACATGATTTGAAAGTAAGACAAATATGGATAATACTCAGAAAACTAGGGAAACATCAGAACCAGCCATGGCCATGACAGTAACAAAAAAAATGACAGACTGGACTGAGGTAGCAAATTTAATTAAAGCACTAAGTCTTAAATTAGATAACCAAAGAACAGAGTCAAATGCTCAAATTGCAACTTTAAGTGAAAGATTAGATGCACAAAGTAAAGAATTCACTGCTCAAAATACTTCTTTAATAAAGTAACTAAATACAACTCTAAATGCTCAGTCTTAAATTAGATTCAGTGAACACTCAAATAAATTGGATGTTCAGAATTAGACTTAGGATTGTTAAGTGCTAGAGTAGATGAACAAAGTAAAGAATTTAGTCAGTTATGTGAAGGCATGGGAAATTTGAAGACTGAATTTGACACTTTAACTAATAAAGTAGAGAATTTTAAAACAGATTTGAGAGAGGAGTTATCTGGTTTGTTAAGTAGTCAAGTAAACCAACTGTTCACTGACTTGAGTCAGACACAGAGTAACCAATTTCAGGACAGCTAAAAAGTTAGAATGTGATACTGAAGATAAGTATAATAATGTAGAATCTGAACTTGGTGAAAAATTAGGATCATTTCAAAGCGTATGCAATGTTACATTTGATGCTGTAAAACAAAGATTTCACACTTTAAAGGAAAGTGTTGAGAAGCAGGACAAACTAATTCCTATAGTAAAATCGCAAATTTCAGGTGTTAACACGTGAGCATATAACGTGGAATGTGACTTTAAGAAGAAACTAGTCACTTCAGACTTAATAAATATAAGTAATCTGGAGGAACAGGTAGAGGAAATAATCGATCGAAAAGTTGCCACGAGGATGATCTCCGGACACATTTTGACTGTTGCTATTTCCAAACTTGATGATAATGGAAATGTTATAGATGACTTGTGCGAAGAATTCAAACTTGTCCATGGCAGAGTAGAAAATAGAATAACTTTACTTAATGTTGTGTTTCCCAGTAAAGTGGTAATTGTTTTGTTGTGGGGAGGCTTTAACACAAATTTTAATGAGAAGTATCGTTCCATAAGTAATCGAGTAAGGTTAATGTCAGATCCATGGGATCTGGATGGAGTCATATCTGTTTTCCCCAGGGACGTTAACATTCTGTGTTAATGGGCAGAGTGACGACCGTCGGATCCCGAGTTGTTTTCGGTGTCTCTTCTGTACTATATTTCCTGCACTGAATTCCCTTCAAATCATACACTATTCTGTAATCTATTCTTGAATTCTTAATCTATCCTATAATGTTAGTACCTAGGAAAATAAATATGACTCAAACATAATAGACTTAAGAGAATCATGGATAAACAGTGATCTCTAAACATGAAATGCAACAAATAGTATATAGTATTAGTGGAAAACATAATATGATGGTACTATTCAAACAGAATGATATCTAGATGACATGAACTGAACATAATCTTTTATGTGTGTATAAAAATGTAGTATAAGCATAATGACCAAATAACTATGTTATCACAGTGATGATTTTCTATTTAGTATAGAATATTTTATACCTTTTACAAAATGTGATATATATGGGAGGGTCTGTATTGGTTATGGAAGGGGTGGGTATTATATATTAAAGCATGATTTACACTAACAAATAAATCATGGCTAACACAGAACACACACCACACCTTTCAAATGACCCTCCCAAACAAGTGTGACTGATTCTTCACCATTTGCCATTCCATTGGGATTGCTAAGATTTTCTTCAGGGACTTCAAAGGCAAAGGTGAGAATGTCCGTTCTGTAGGAGACGTTTAACACCATACCTCCTCCGGCTTCTCACTCAAGCACCAGCAAAGTAGGGATCCTGGGGAAGGAGGGTGGGAAGGGTTTCATGTTTTTGGGACTATCTTCTTTCTCTTCTTCGATCTTAGCAACCATTTCTACTTTTTCCTTTCGTACATCTCATTTGAGTACCTATCTATCTTTCCCTCTTTACATATATCTAAAAACAAAGATGATGTGACTTACCAAATGAAAGTGCTGGCAGGTCGACAGACACACAAACGAACACAAACATACACACAAAATTCAAGCTTTCGCAACAAACTGTTGCCTCATCAGGAAAGAGGGAAGGAGAGGGAAAGACGAAAGGATGTGGGTTTTAAGGGAGAGGGTAAGGAGTCATTCCAATCCCGGGAGCGGAAAGACTTACCTTAGGGGGAAAAAAAGGACAGGTATACACTTGCACACACACACATATCCATCCACACATATACATGTCTGTATATCAGAACTGGCAAGATCTTTGTCGTCAGCAGAAAAATTAAGTAGAGCAGTACTCATTCAGTGTATATATGATGGGCACATACCGATAACTGTGCATGCAAGGGGCAAAAACATCACCGTCAGTGAGGCTGTTAAGGTAGCTATGATGGAAGAGTCAGCAATTAAAAGGATTTGGTGATAAAAGTCGTCAGCACAAGATGGGGAAGATCACCCTTAGCTATCTCTTATGTGGATGTGTAGGGCACACATTTAAGGATAGCAGAAGTAATGCCAATTGTAAGATCTGTGGCAAACCAGGGAATTTAACACAAGACAATTGACTTGAGAAAAGAGTTGGCAAAGTAGAACCAGCTCAAGCGAGTCAAGAGTCGGAGGCTTCAAAGACAGTCAGGTGTGAATGTTGCAGTTTATTAGGACACAGAGGTCCTTGTAAGAAAGCGAAACCAGTTGTGCACTTCGAATGTAATAGGCCAAGCCACATGGCTCAGGAATGTACTGAGAATGCAGGGTATTCTGTGAAAAATATGAAGAAGAAAAGTGTAAGATCACAGTCGCCTTATGGAAAAATGGGAAAGGTATTCAAAGTAAAAATGAGTTTGAAGTACTGAATTGCCCACAGATTACAGGAACTCCATTAAAATTTCTTCCAGATAATGGGATCAGCTTGTTCAATATGAAGCACCTGCGAAGCCAGATCAGGTGTAGACTGGAAGAAAGTATAAAAATTAAAGGTATCACAAGTCTGGTCATACATATGTACGGGATGGCAGTTTTAGATCTTGAATAGATCGAGAATTAAGAATGAAACATAAGTCTCATTTGGTAGGAGGGGAATTGGATATCCTCTACACCAGTTTAATTGGTAGGGACTTCTTTACAACACACGGTGTAGTAATTTACTATGCCAAGGGAACCCTGTGGATCATGTGTAGCCCCATTAAAACTGTGTACGGATATAGAAGTGCAATGCACAAGGACACAAGGGCAGAGCCTTAGAAAGCCACAAACAGATTCTGAAACAGCAAGGAGTGAATGCAGTGGAGTTCAACATTCTGAGCTGTTTAGAGGCCAGTAAACAACAGTATTCGAAGAAATGGTGAGGTAAACAGGGTACCAATAGAGAGATATTTTACTGATGGGAAACAGGTGATACAGATCCTAAGGCAGGCCAGGTGGCTAAAGTAAAGTTGAGTCCTTGTGAGGACAGTATTTTGAGGATAAAGTTTGCAGGTACTAGCCTAAGAGAAGGCACTGTCAAGAAACAAGAGTTGCAGGAAGGCATGTACCTACCAGAGACTCTGGTGAGAGTACAAAAAAGCTCTTGTTACATTAGCATGTTCAATACACGAGAAGAGGCACTTTCTACAGAGATGCCTCACATTGAAGTGGAAGAAGTTCTGCTATTTAGGTTAAGTCTGAAGCAGACTGTGAGTGAAGTAGACAAAGTCTCGAGTGAGAAAAAAATCGAGGATCAGTTTATTAAAAGAAAACTTGTGGTTAGATCATTTAAATGCCCTAAAAAACAGTTCATAATAGAGGTGTGTTATGCGTACAATGATATATCCCATTTGTCAGGAGACAAGCTGACAATCAAACATCAAATAAAACTGATTCCCAAAGAAGGCGAACAAGTAATTTGCTCTCGTCCTTACAGAATAGCAGAAGTGCAGAAAAAAGCATTACAACAGGAGATGAATCAAATGTTTGAGTATGATATAACAGTACTTCAACAAGTCCCTATAATTTCCTGTTACTCATGATTCCGAAAAAGATGGATTCATCTGGTAAAAGGAAATAGAGAGAGATAGCTGATTAAAGAAAACTAGGTGTCATTACTGTCAACACAGTCTTCCCACTTCCATGTATAGATGACATTTTGGATGGACTGGGTAAGGCAAAATATTTTTCAATGCTTGATTTAGCTCAGGGATACTATCAGGTGTTATTAGATAAAAAAAGACAGAATCTGACAGCTTTTTTTATACCATATGCCCATTCCTAGTACAAAAGAATGCCAGTGCGTCTCCGTTCTGCACCTCCACATTTCAAAAATTGATGAATTAGGTTCTAATGGGTTTACAGGGTGAATAAATGTTTATTTATTTGGACAACATAGCCCATCACGGTAAGAACACAATGCATGATTGGGTGAGGCTTTTGAGAGGCTAAGGCAACATAATTTGAAGTTGCAGATGGATAAATGAGAATTTTTACAGGAAGAGGTCATGTATCTGGGACATGTCTTAACCATAGATGGGTAAAAACCAGACCTAAACAAACAAAGCAGTGGCACAATATCCCCAACCCAGCACAACAACAGCGTTAAAATGTTTTCTTGGGTTAGTCAAATACTATATACACATCATAAATGACTTTAGTAAAGTGGCAAAACCACCACATGAGTTGTAAAAAAAAGTATGAATGGGGCACCCAGCAAGAAGAGGCACTCAAAGTGCTAAAACAGATGTTACTCAATCCCCCTAAATTACTGTATCCAAATTTTTCAAACAAGTTTATAATCACCACTGGGTTGAGCCAGGACACTATTCGACTCAGTTCTTAGCCAAATGGAAGTTGGAAAAGAGCTTCCAGTTCCATATGTATCCAGATCTTTGAACAATGCAGAGCAAACATGTAGAACAATTGAGGGAGAGTTACTGGCCATAGTTTGGGTGGTCGGACAGTTCAGATCACGTTTTTGGTTATAAGTCTACCATCTGTACAGATCATAAACCATTGCAGAGGGTCGGAAATATTAGCAACCCATCCTCACGCTTAGTGAAGTTCAGACTGAAATTAGAGGAGTATGATTCCGAAACTGTATACAAAAAAAGGAAAGAACAACTGTATAAAAGATCCACTGTTGAGAATAAGGGAAGTATGGTCAGCTGATATCGAAACAGGGGCAAATGAAAGTGAGGAAGTGCCGGTAGTCAAGGAAGATGAACAGCAGTTATCTACTGCTGAAAAAAAGGTGGAAATTTTGCAGGAATTCCATGATGCACCCATAGGTGGACATCAAGGGAGTGTGAGAACTTATCACCAAATTAGGAAAAAATGAACATGGTACAGTATGAAGAAGGATATTGAGGATTTCAGGAGAAAATGCACTAGCTGTCAAAAAAACAAAATAATGCAAAATAAGATGTGATACTGATATCATCGTCCACATACAGTAACAGACAGAAATATTAGCTACATACTAACATGCCAGGATGGTCTAACAAAGTTCACTATAGCAGAACAAATACAAAAGCAGGACACAGAAACAGTAGCTCATGTCCTTGTGGAAAGAATAATTCTGAGATCTGGGATAGCCTCAGTAACACTCAGTGACAATGATAGCAATTTTCTGAGTGATGTGCTAAAGAGATTGTGCAGATTGTTAAGGATTGGTAGGGTACAGACATTCTGTTGCCATCCTCATTGAAACAGAGCATTGGAAAGATCACAGCAAACTACAAAAGAATCTCTGCGACACGATATCAATAGGGCTAAATCAAATTGGGACATATGGTTTCCATTCATGGTATTCATGTATAATACCACACACCTCATAGAGCCACGGATTATACAACACATGAATTATTTTTCAGTAGAGTGTGTAACATTCTGGGTATATTGCAGAGGAACCCCCAGAGGTGTTACTATGACAGAGACCAGCATCCGAAACATTTTAAAACAAGTGATCCAGTCTTATTGTATGACAAATGTGTAAGCAGGTGCAGAAGATGTAACCTAGAGTCAGGTTGGATTGTTTTGGGGGAGGAGACCAGACAGCAAGGCCATCAGTCTCATCGGATTAGGGAAGGATGGGGAAGGAAGTCAGCCACGCCCTTTTGAAGGAACCATCCCGGTATTTGCCTGGAGCGATTTAGGGAAATCACGGAAAACCTAAGTCAGGATGGCCGGACACGGGATTGAACCGTCGTCCTCCCGAATGCGAGTCCAGTGTGCTAGCTGTAACCTAGACACACAGACACTGTACTAAGGACAAGGGGCTCAAATGTGGTCATTCATTCAAAGAGAAACAAATTTTAATGGTATGCACCATTAAAAATTTGCCAATAGGTTAAATGTGTTCAACTGAAATAGAGCTTTTTCTTGAATTTCAGATGAGGAAACTGACAAGAGTGTTGCACCTCGTGAGCTCTGTTGCTGCAGTGTACAAAATTGGACAATGTCAAGATTTTAGTGGAGAGAAGTTTCCTTCATTGTCGAGCTTATATTATGACAGTATTGGCGAGGTATAAATCTACAGTGTGACATCGAAAAACATCAGTTATATTAATCTGGAAGAACTTCAGGGAAAATCTGATCGGTCAGAGAGACTGGCACATTAATCATAGTATATTGTAAACGGAAGTTAACAAGTTTGGGAATACATGATAAAGAATGTACCACTGTAGAGCAATCGTTAGAATGGCATGTCAAAAGATACAGAATTCATAAGGTCTAATTGGACAATTAACCAGACATGAGTCAAATAGGGTGCCTTAAATCTTGTGGGTGAAATTAGTAAAATATTGATTGGGACATTAGATGAATAGGATGCTTCCTACTTCAAATCAAAGATTGATTTAATTGAAAATGAACAGAGGTAATCACTTAAGTTGATCAAAGAGCAAGTAACAGCAGTAAAAGGAACTCTGACAAGTTTCAATAATACAACAGCTAGTCTTGCATATAATTAGAAAATGATTGTTAAAAAACATGGAAAAGGGGACTGGGTTGTTTGTGGGAAGAAACCAAACAGCGAGGTCATCGGTCTCATCGGATCAGGGAAGGATGGGGAAGGAAATCAGCCATGCTCTTTCAAAGGAACCATCTCAGCATTTGCCTGGAGCGAGTTAGGGAAGTCACGGAAACCTAAATCAGGATGGCCGGATGCGGGATTGAACCGTAGTCCTACCGAATGCAAGTCCAGTGTGCTAACCACTACACCACCTCACTCAGTAAGCTCCAAAGGTGCATGAATGAATATGTTAATAGTACTGACCAAAAGATACAGCACTTAGCTGTGATTACTACTGTTAATGAATGTTGATACAGTTCGTACCGATTTACACCAATTTAGACAGGGAATATGAGGTGCTAATTTCTGTCATAGTAAATGCTCACAAAGGAATACTGGCATCATATAATTAATGCAATGCAAAAAGTTAGGTAATTGCATTTAATTTGGGATGATATTAAAGACAAGACATTCCAAATTTCTCTCACAGAACAGAGCGGGTACCAGTAATTATGCATAATAGATGCTGATGTGTTTATGTCTGGCCATATGATGTGTTTATGTCTGGCCATATATTAAGTTATGTACTGAATGTGCCATTAGTAGAAAACAAACTGTTTAACTGTTAAAAGTATTACACCTACCTTCTGAAGTTGATTAAGTCAGTGTTTTTTTATGTACATGCAGCCAGAAAAATATTATTCGTTACTTGAATCCAAGTGACACTATGTAAAACTGAGTAACAAACAACTGTTGTGTAAAGAACTAGATCATGCTGGCAAAATTTGTAAACAAATGTTTGTTTTGTGTCCACATGTGAAGCAAGGATGTTGCAACCCATAAGGGAAACTCCCAAAGATTGTATCAGGAAGTTTGCAAAACTAGGTGCTAGTACTTTTACTCCACTGAGTGAGGAACAATGGTTATTCATTCCTCCAAAAGAAGAAGGCTTAACAATTTTGGGTAATAACAATAAGCCAGCAATGTACTGGTTACAGGTACAGGAAAACTAACATTTTATGGAAAATGTAAAGAGCATGGAACATTGGTGTTCCTATAATCTGAACAAATAATAAGAATTAATGTGACCAGTGAAGACATAGTGCCAGCTTTAGATGTGGAGACTGACTGTATTATTACAAATAAGGAAAAGAAGAACATGTCTGAGCTACAGTTAGGCATGCAGTTGGAAAATGTAATCCAACAATTAGAAGACCTTAAAGTAGTAGGTCATAAAATAACAGAAATAGAAGAGGAAATAGTTTTCCAAGAGCATCATAGTTTCTCAGGAATTCCTCTGTATCATTATTCATTCTGGTCTGGTGTTTATATGTTGTTTGTGCAGATACTGCAAATGTTTCGGAGACTGCGTTACGTACATGTGGATAGGCATGGGCGATGATAAATCAGGATGGCCGGGTGCGGGATTGAACCATCGTCCTCCCGAAGCCGAGTCCAGTGTGCTATATGTTAGTTTCATCAAATTCTTGTTTGGCCATGTATCATCATTTTCTTGTTCTAAACACTCAATCAGAATTTTCTGAGACAAAACTGCTGGCCATTAGTCACCTTGAGGAGAAATATCAGCACTACCAACTCACACACATAAAAGTACATACAAGATCCTGGCATACAGAACTAGTAGTTACTTTATCAGGGAAGTAACGGTGATACATAATGGAAGGTGAAAAAGTAAGAGCAGGTCGCTCAGACCTACAAGATTTATTTTTTATGAGTCCTTCATGGTGCAGCAATTTTCACAAATAAAACAATAAGTTACAGTTGTACTTAATGAACAATGCACTACTGTTGGGATCGGCATACATCAGGATCCAAGCATAAAATCAAAATTTAAAAATTGTTTGACATGTAAAGGCAGTAATTCCTATATTACAGAATTATAGGACAAAAAAATAAACACACCTAGAAGAAAAACCTGGTTATGACCCAGTTCATGTAGAAAGGATACAAAGAATTTTGTTGTTGTAACTACATTTCATTTACAGTGAAGTGATGGTTGCTGGATCAATGGCAAGTGTCAATCTACATATTAAGGACCCCATCTAAAGTTTAACATCTGCATCTACAGCTAAATCTACAGACATACTCCACAAGCCACCATACAGTGCAAGGCAGAGTGTATCTTGTACCACTACTAGTCACTCTCTTCTCTGTTTCAACTGCACATGGAGCAAGATAAAACTGAATGTCTATATGCCTCGGTACAACCTTAATTTCTCTATACTGTCTTCGCAGTCCTTACGCACAATATAGATTCATGGCAGTAGCATCTTCTACATTCAGCTGCAAATGCCTGTTCACTAAATTTTTTTCAATAGTGCCTTGTGAAAAGAACACCGTCTTCCCTCCAGGGATTCCCATTTGATTTCATGAAGCTTTTACTTAATACGTGTTGATCGGATAGAATCTACCAGAAAGAAATCCAGCAGCACACTTCTGAATCGCTTTGATGTCTTCCTCTAATCCAAACTGCTGGGGCACCCACACACTCAAGCAATGCTCAAGAAAGGATCACACACCTCTCCTATATTTCGTCTCATTGACAACTGAGCTACACTATCCTAGAATTCTCCCAATAAAGCAAAGTAGATGATTCACCTTCTTTATGATCGTTCTGTATCATACAGCTTTGCAATGTTATGCCTATATATTTAATCTGTGTCAAACAGCATACCACTAATACTGTATTTCAATGTCAGAGGATTATTTTTTTCTCTTCATCTGTATTACCTTACATTTTATATCTAAAAACAAAGATGATGTGACTTACCAAACGAAAGTGCTGGCAGGTCGATAGACACACAAACAAACACAAACATACATACAAAATTCAAGCTTTCGCAACCAACGGTTGCTTCATCAGGAAAGAGGGCAGGAGAGGGAAAGACGAAAGCATGTGGGTTTTAAGGGAGAGGGTAAGGAGTCATTCCAATCCCGGGAGCGGAAAGACTTACCTTAGGGGGAAAAAAGGACATGTATACACTCGCGCACACACACCCATATCCATCCGCACATACAGACACAAGCAGACATTTGTAAAGGCAAAGAGTTTGGGCAGAGATGTCAGTCGAGGTGGAAGTACAAAGGCAAAGATGTTGTTGAAAGACAGGTGAGGTATGAGTGGCGGCAAATTGAAATTAGCGGAGATTGAGGCCTGGCGGATAACGAGAAGAGAGGATATACTGAAGGGCAAGATCCCATCTCCGGAGTTCTGACAGGTTGGTGTTAGTGGGAAGTATCCAGATAACCCGGACGGTGTAACACTGTGCCAAGATGTGCTGGCCGTGCACCAAGGCATGTTTAGCCACAGGGTGATCCTCATTATCAACAGACACTGTCTGCCTGTGTCCATTCATGCAAATGGACAGTTTGTTGCTGGTCATTCCCACATAGAAAGCTTCACAATGTAGGCAGGTCAGTTGGTAAATCACGTGGGTGCTTTCACACGTGGCTCTGCCTTTGATACACCGGGGGCGGTTACAAGGGTAGGAGCCAGAGGGTAGGGAAAGTGGTTTGGGGATTTCATAGGGATGAACTAAGAGGTTACGAAGGTTAGGTGGACGGCGGAAAGACACTCTTGGTGGAGTGGGGAGGATTTCATGAAGGATGGATCTCATTTCAGGGCAGGATTTGAGGAAGTCGTATCCCTGCTGGAGAGAGACATTCAGAGTCTGATCCAGTCCCGGAAAGTATCCTGTCACAGGTGGGGCACTTTTGGGATTCTTCTGTTGGAGGTTCTGGGTTTGAGGAGATGAGGAAGTGGCTCTGGTTATTTGCTTCTGTACCAGGTCGGGAGGGTAGTTGCGGGATGCGAAAGCTGTTTTCAGGTTGTTGGTGTAATGGTTCAGGGATTCCGGACTGGAGCAGATTCGTTTGCCACGAAGACCTAGGCTGTAGGCAAGGGACCGTTTGATGTGGAATGGGTGGCAGCTGTCATAATGGAGGTACTGTTGCTTGTTGGTGGGTTTGATGTGGACGGACATGTGAAGCTGGCCATTGGACAGGTGGAGGTCAACATCAAGGAAAGTGGCATGGGATTTGGAGTAGGACCAGGTGAATCTGATGGAACCAAAGGAGTTGAGGTTGGAGAGGAAATTCTGGAGTTCTTCTTCACTGTGAGTCCAGATCATGAAGATGTCATCAATAAATCTGTACCAAACTTTGGGTTGGCAGGCCTGGGTAACCAAGAAGGCTTCCTCTAAGCGACCCATGAATAGGTTGGCGTACGAGGGGGCCATCCTGGTACCCATGGCTGTTCCCCTTAATTGTTGGTATGTCTGGCCTTCGAAAGTGAATAAGTTGTCGGTCAGGATGAAGCTGGCTAAGGTAATGAGGAAAGAGGTTTTAGGTAGGGTGGCAGGTGATCAGCGTGAAAGGAAGTGCTCCATCGCAGCGAGGTACTGGACGTGCGGAATATTTGTGTATAAGGAAGTGGCATCAATGGTTACGAGGATGGTTTCGGGGGGTAACAGACTGGGTAAGGATTCCAGGCGTTCGAGAAAGTGGTTGGTGTCTTTGATGAAGGATGGGAGACTGCATGTAATGGGTTGAAGGTGTTGATCTACGTAGGCAGAGATATGTTCTGTGGGGGCTTGGTAACCAGCTACAATGGGACGGCTGGGATGATTGGGTTTGTGAATTTTAGGAAGAAGGTAGAAGGTAGGGGTGCGGGGTGTTGGTGGGGTCAGGAGGTTGATGGAGTCAGGTGAAAAGTTTTGTATGGGGCCTAAGGTTCTGAGGATTCCTTGAAGCTCCGCCTGGACATCAGGAATGGGATTACCTTGGCAAACTTTGTATGTACTTTTGTCTGAAAGCTGACGCAGTCCCTCAGCCACATACTCCCAACGATCAAGTACCACGGTCGTGGAACCCTTGTCCGCCGGAAGAATGACGATGGATCGGTCAGCCTTCAGATCACGGATAGCCTGGGCTTCAGCAGTGGTGATGTTGGGATTAGGATTAAGGTTTTTTTAAGAAGGATTGAGAGGCAAGGCTGGAAGTCAGAAATTCCTGGAAGGTTTGGAGAGGGTGATTTTGAGGAAGAGGAGGTGGGTCCCACTGTGACGGAGGACGGAACTGTTCGAGGCAGGGTTCAATTTGGATAGTGTCTTGGGGAGTTGGATCATTAGGAGTAGGATTAGGATCATTTTTCTTCGTGGCAAAGTGATATTTCCAGCAGAGAGTACGGGTGTAGGACAGTAAATCTTTGACAAGGGCTGTTTGGTTGAATCTGGGAGTGGGGCTGAAGGTGAGGCCTTTGGATACGACAGAGGTTTCGGATTGGGAGAGAGGTTTGGAGGAAAGGTTAACTACTGAATTAGGGTGTTGTTGTTCCAGATTGTGTTGATTGGAATTTTGAGGTTTTGGGGGGAGTGGAGCTGGAAGTGGGAGATTGAGGAGATGGGAGAGACTGGGTCTGTGTGCAATGAGAGGAGATTGAGGTTTGCTGGAAAGGTTGTGAAGGGTGAGTGAGTTGCCTTTCCGGAGGTGGGAAACCCGTAGATTGGATAGTTTTTTGAGGTGGAGGGTGGCATGCTGTTCTAATTTGCGGTTGGCCTGTAGGAGGATGCTCTGAACAGCCGGTGTGGATGTGGGAGAGGAAAGATTGAGGACTTTTATTAAGGATAGGAGTTGACGGGTGGGTTCATTGGCTGAGTTGATGTGTAGGTGAAGGATTAGGTGGGTGAGGGCAATGGATTGTTCAGTTTGGAACTGGTATAGGGACTGATGGAAAGAAGGGTTACAGCCAGAGATGGGAACTTTAAGTGTGAGGCCTTTGGGGGTAATGCCAAATGTCAGACAAGCCTGAGAAAATAAAATATGGGAGTGTAATCTGGCTAGGGCGAAGGCATGTTTGCGGAGGGAATGTAAATAAAACTTAATGGGGTCGTTGTGGGGATGTTGTGAGGGTGACATGGTATTAGAAGGTGGAAAGTGTAACATGAGGCTGAAATGAAAATGAAAATAAAAATATATGGGGAGAGATAAAGGTGAACTAGAAAGCAACTGGAGATCTGGTGTGAAAAATGGCGAAAAAGTGTTGGTTATAGCTGGGCTATGTTGATCCTGTGGTGAACTTGGGTTGGTAGACGACGATGTGCACAAAGGTTAGGTGGTTGTGTTGCCGCCAAAACACGTTAAAGGGTGGAGCAATTTGAGAAAATTTTAAAAAAACTGTGTGTAAATGTATTAAAAGGAGTGGTTTTGTGGTGGCAGATAGTGAAAATGAGGCTAACAGTTGTCTGACGAAGAAATAATGACGTTAAAAGCTGTGGGAAGCGGCTAAAAAAGATCAGTGATGTGGGAAAAACGGAAATGGAAAAAAAGCGAAAGTTATTAGAACTAGCCGAAATGGCTGTTTAATAGCTGAAAGGAACTGTTTGTGAACTGGAAATGGTGGATTTTATAGCAGCGGTACTGTTGAAAGCGGAAAAAAATTTTTTGGTTATGGTTTGGAAGTGGGTTACGTATTATAGAGTATATATAGGTGGGATAAAATTGTATGGTAGATTCGGTAAAGAGGAGAAGGTGAATACAAAATGCAACTACTTGCAAAAACAGAAAGAGAAAATAAGATGACAGGAAAGATTTCGAAATGCAACAGTGACAATAACAAACATAATTGTTGGGTTCAAATTAATGATATGAATATAATATAGGGAAACATTCCATGTGGGAAAAATATATCTAAAAACAAAGATGATGTGACTTACCAAACGAAAGTGCTGGCAGGTCGATAGACACAAACAAACACAAACATACACACAAAATTCAAGCTTTCGCAACCAACGGTTGCTTCATCAGGAAAGAGGGAGGAGAGGGAAAGACGAAAGGATGTGGGTTTTAAGGATGAGGGAAAGGAGTCATTCCAATCCCGGGAACGGAAAGACTTACCTTAGGGGGAAAAAAGGACAGGTATACACTCGCACACACACACATATCCATCCGCACATACACAGACACAAGCAGACATTTGTAAAGGCAAAGAGTTTGGGCAGAGATGTCAGTCGAGGCGGAAGTACAGAGGCAAAGATGTTGTTGAAAGACAGGTGAGGTATGAGTGTCGGCAAATTGAAATTAGCGGAGATTGAGGCCTGGCGGATAACGAGAAGAGAGGATATACTGCTTTCAGACAACACTACATACAAAGTTTGCCAAGGTAATCCCATTCTTGATGTCCAGACGGAGCTTCAAGGAATCCTCAGAACCTTAGGCCCCCTACAAAACTTTTCACCTGACTCCATCAACCTCCTGACCCCACAAACACCCCGCACCCCTACCTTCTACCTTCTTCCTAAAATTTACAAACCCAATCATCCCGGCCGTCCCATTGTAGCTGGTTACCAAGAACATATCTCTGCCTACGTAGATCAACACCTTCAACCCATTACATGCAGTCTCCCATCCTTCATCAAAGACACCAACCACTTTCTCGAACGCCTGGAATCCTTACCCAGTCTGTTACCCCCAGAAACCATCCTTGTAACCATTGATGCCACTTCCTTATACACAAATATTCCGCACGTCCAGGGCCTCGCTGTGATGGAGCACTTCCTTTCACGCCGATCACCTGCCACCCTACCTAAAACCTCTTTCCTCATTACCTAAGCCAGCTTCATCCTGACCGACAACTTATTCACTTTCGAAGGCCAGACATACCAACAATTAAGGGGAACGGCCATAGTTACCAGGATGGCCCCCTCGTATGCCAACCTATTCATGGGTTGCTTAGAGGAAGCCTTCTTGGTTACCCAGGCCCACCAACCCAAAGTTTGGTACAGATTTATTGATGACATCTTCATGATCTGGACTCACAGTGAAGAAGAACTCCAGAATTTCCTCTCCAACTTCAACTCCTTTGGTTCCATCAGATTCACCTGGTCCTACTCCAAATCCCATGCCACTTTCCTTGATGTTGACCTCCACCTGTCCAATGGCCAGCTTCACACGTCCGTCCACATCAAACCCACCAACAAGCAACAGTACCTCCATTATGACAGCCGCCACCCATTCCACATCAAACAGTCCCTTGCCTACAGCCTAGGTCTTCGTGGCAAACGAATCTGCTCCAGTCCGGAATCCCTGAACCATTACACCAACAAGCTGGAAACAGCTTTCGCATCCCACAACTACCCTCCCGACCTGGTACAGAAGCAAATAACCAGAGCCACTTCCTCATCTCCTCAAACCCAGAACCTCCAACAGAAGAATCCCAAAAGTGCCCCACCTGTGACAGGATACTTTCCGGGACTGGATCAGACTCTGAATGTGTCTCTCCAGCAGGGATACGACTTCCTCAAATCCTGCCCTGAAATGAGATCCATCCTTCATGAAATCCTCCCCACTCCACCAAGAGTGTCTTTCCGCCGTCCACCTAACCTTCGTAACCTCTTAGTTCATCCCTATGAAATCCCCAAACCACTTTCCCTACCCTCTGGCTCCTACCCTTGTAACCGCCCCCGGTGTATCAAAGGCAGAGCCACGTGTGAAAGCACCCACGTGATTTACCAACTGACCTGCCTACATTGCATGAATGGACACAGGCAGACAGTGTTTGTTGATAATGAGGATCACCCTGTGGCTAAACATGCCTTGGTGCACGGCCAGCACATCTTGGCACAGTGTTACACCGTCCGGGTTATCTGGATACTTCCCACTAACACCAACCTGTCAGAACTCCGGAGATGGGATCTTGCCCTTCAGTATATCCTCTCTTCTCGTTATCCGCCAGGCCTCAATCTCCACTAATTTCAATTTGCCGCCACTCATACCTCACCTGTCTTTCAACAACATCTTTGCCTTTGTACTTCCACCTCGACTGACATCTCTGCCCAAACTCTTTGCCTTTACAAATGTCTGCTTGTGTCTGTATGTGCGGATGGATATATGTGTGTGTGTGCGCACGCGCGCGCGAGTGTATACATGTCCTTTTTTCCCCCTAAGGTAAGTCTTTCCGCTCCCGGGATTGGAATGACTCCTTACCCTCTCCCTTAAAACCCACATCCTTTCGTCTTTCCCTCTCCTTCCCTCTTTCCTGATGAAGCAACCGTTGGTTGCGAAAGCTTGAAGTTTGTGTGTATGTTTGTGTTTGTTTGTGTCTATCGACCTGCCAGCACTTTCGTTTGGTAAGTCACATCATCTTTGTTTTTAGATATATTTTTCCCACATGGAATGTTTCCCTCTGTTATATTCTTACCTTACATTTTTCTACTTTTAGAGCAAGCTGCCACCCATCACACCAAATAGAAATTCTGTCAGCATGTATCCTCCTACAGTCACTTAACACTGACACTTTACACTACAGTGTAAAGAAAACTCTGCAGACTGCTGCTCACCCTATCCATCATATAATTTATGTATATAAAAAACAACAGGGGTCTTATCACACTTTCTGGAGACTCCTTACAATACCCTTGTCTCTGATGAACACTTACCATCCAGTGCAACGTACTAGGTACCACTAATTAAGAAGTTTTCAAGTCACTCATATATCTGGGAACCTACGCTGTATGCTCAGACTTCGTTAACAGTCCATAGTGGGACACTGTGCCAACAGTTTCCAGAAATCAAGGAATAGGAAATCTGCTATGGTTTTCAGGATATCATGTGAGAAAAGGGAAAGCTGAGTTTTGCACAGGTGATGCTTTCAAAATCAGTGCTGATTTATGAACAGAAGCTTTTATTATATTCAAACTTAAAACATGCTCAACAATTTTGCGGCAAACAAATGTATACTGGTCTGTAATTTTGTGGGTCCATTCTTTTACCCTTTGTAAACAGAGGAGTCACCTGCACTTTTTTTCCAGTCACTGGGGGTATTGTGCTGAGTGAGAGATTCACAGTAAATGCAAGCTAAGTGTGGGCTCAATACCATTAAGTACCGTACTCCCAGTAAGACTAAATTGAGATCTGGTGACTTATTTGTTTTTAGCTGTTTCAGGTACTTCTCAACACCAGGAATGCCTGTTTCTGTCTTCCATACAGAGTCACTGTGATGGTCAAACAATGGTATGTCTCTACAATCCTCCTGAATGAATGATTTTTTTTTTTTTAAATGGTAAATTTAAAACTTAACTTTCTTTTTGCTGTTGCTTATTGCCACACCAAGCTAGATAGAACCCTTAGTGATTTGAAGTTGAACTAGAATTTTCTCGGTTTCTTGGCAAGATCTTTCACTGAGGTATGGTGCAGGAAGATGTACATTTCATGTAATGATCCTTTTATACACACACAAACTTCTATTAACTTTTAATTGTCAACATTTACACATTCTTTTTTGACTCAAAATGCAACAATCTCTGCTTCGCAAAATTTCCTAATCAAACCATAGTGGATCTTTTCTGTCCTTAAACCACTTAGTCTGCTTACTTCTACAGAGCTTGATTTACAATCAGTTTAAGCTAAACCCATAATTCCTCTGTGTCCATCAGACACGAAACTAAATGATGTCCACTCATAGTCTGAACAGGATGCTAACAAGTGCTTATCTGCTTTTTCCATTATAGGTACTCTCCTAGCCATCCTAAGTAACCACTGTTGCAATGATGACATCAGTGGATTACTCCTATTTCCTTTCTTGGGTATTGGTGTGACTTGTGCAACTATCCAATCTTTGTGTACAGATCTTTCATCAAGCAAGTGGTTGTTTATGATTCCTAAGTAAGGAGCTATTGCATCAGCATACTCTGAAAGGAACCTGACTTGTATATAATCTGGATCAGATATCTTCCCTTTCTTAAGTGTTTTAATCTGCTTTGCTGCAATAAGGATACCTAATTCTATGTTACCCACGTTGGCAGTTGTTCTTGATTCAAATTCTGGAATATTTACTGTCTCTTCTTTCATGAAGCAATTTCAGAAAACCATTTTTAGTAACTCTGATTTAGTGTCATTGTCATCAATAACATCACCATTGTCACTGCGCAGTCAAGGTATTGATTGCCTCTTGCAGTTGGTGTAGTTCACATACAACCAGAATCTCTGCCAGATTTAAAGAAAGAGTTTCATTGTGGAAACTATTAAAAGCATCTCACATTGACATTCATGCTGTATTTTCAGCTTCCGTACAACTCTGCCATTCTTGGGGATTTGGCATTCTTTTAAATGTGGCATGAATTTTTCGCTGCTTCTGCAACAGACCCACTTTGTGTAGCATGGGGTACAGTACCATCCCTTTTTAATTTATTTGGTATGTATCTCTAAATTTCCATCAAAACTATTTCTTTCAGTTTAAACCACATGTGGTCTACACTTACAAAGTCAGATTGGAAGGAGTGGAGACTGTCTCTTAGGACGGTCTCAAGTGAATTTTTATGTGCTTTTTTTAAATAGATGTATTTTTCGTTTATATTTGGTGGGTTTGGATGTTAAGGATTCAGTCTAGATATAAGAACCTTGTCATCACTAATCCCTTTATCTGTCATGATACACTATTTGCTCAGAATTATTTGTTGCTAAGAGGTCAATGTTTTCACAGCCATTTACACTTTGAATGGACTCCTGAACTAATTGTTCAAAATGCTTTTCTGAGAAAGCATTCAGTACGATTTCGGACGACATTTTATGCCTACCACCAGCTTTAAACATGTATTTTTGCCAATGTATCAGGTGTAGATTGAAGTTATCACCAACTATAATTGTATGAGTGGGGTACAAATTTACTGTTAAAATTTTGACATTCAAAGTGTCTTTACTTTTTACACTGTTGATTCCACTCTCTGCATGTTGAACCGCAGGCATTCATCACTGAACTTCAAAATATCACTTAGCCTAAGAAAACACTGTGCACTCCTGCACTGCTGAGTGGAGACTTCCTTTGAATGGTTCTACAACTGTTACAGTAGAATCAAATGGCTGATAAAAAACATTCTAACTTGAACTTGAGCTTCACCTACACTGGTTAGGTGTGTCCAAACAGTTTTGCAGTCAGACTCAATTTAGACCTCAACAGACACAACATTTTTAGATCTCAATAGACACAATTTTTTGTCAACTGCAGTATCTAACTAGTCTTTTCAATATACGTTCTTTTACCTCATTGATTATTGGAGCATTTTACTTCAGCTTTCATCCAGCTCTCAGTTCTGAGTATAATTTAAGCACAGGTTTCTTAGTGGATGGTGGGTCCAAGGACTTTGCAATGAATGCTTCTGCAATTTAGCCTTAACATTTTGATATTTGAAGTGTCTTTTTGCACAACCTGATTTCACGTCCTGCATACTGATTAGCCGGCATATGTCAGAGGACTTCAAAATACCACATAGCCTAAAAAGAAAAAGAAAAAGAAAAATTCCGGGTACAGTGCTGCAGATTGCAAGCACTGCTTGTGCCCCACAAGTGAGGCCAGCAGTCCTCACCACTTGTGCCAGCTGCCCATGTGGCACGATGGCTTCAGAAACAATGAGGCAGGCATCATTGGTGCCGACATGAGCCACAATTTTAAGATCCTGTTTGGGAGATTCTATACAGTCATGACTTCCACATCTGGGAACAACAAACTTCTCTTCTCCCATTACTGGCAAAGTAATGTCAAAATGAACTAACTTTACACTAAATAAAAATGTTACCTACTATTTTTTAATTATAATATTTCCAGTGCTTCCTAGTAGAATTGAAAGTGATTCATAAAATTACCATTACAAGGATAATTTCTGCAAGACAAAAGAACTTTCAAATTACCAGAAACTATTTTGTACGTATTCACAAAATTACATACTGTAAGCAGAGAGAGAATTGCCTTCACACATTCTGCGTGGAATAATATAAACTGGTGCTAATTATGGCTGTGAATGAACTGGTGAATCCCAAGCCCTGCCTTTTGTATGCTCACTTCTGATATCAGCAATCCTTAAAAATATTTGTCAGTTTTTTTACTGAACATTTAAAAAAATGTACTTTTCACGCCTTCTGCTCACACACCATGACAAAAGAAGATTGATCTTAAAATGAAGAGCTACTGATGCCAGTAGGAAATGAGCACCAATTTAGTTTTTAACCATATAAGAGGCAAAGAATATTCAGGTCCTCGAAGAACAAACTTACCTTTGTACACCTGCAAGAGGTCAAAAAAGGCACGTAGTACTCTTTTTGAATTATCCACAAGCCCACGGTACATATTCTCCGTCTGTTCCAGCTCTTGAAGTTTGCGAACCAAAGTGTCATTGCAGAGAATAGCTCTTGATAAACCCAGAGCATCAGCTGTGGCAGTACTCATGTTCTCTACCAAACGATGCTTCACTTTCTTCAGAATGATGTCCAAAGTCCGCCCTTGTTGTGGATCTGCATGAAGCTTGTTGTAATTTATTGTTACCTCGTCCTATAGCAAAAGAGTAATCACTTGAACAGGTACCATATGAACACTGTCAATGACATGAAGAAGAAAATAGACATGTCACAAAATTTTAAAAAAAGACAGAGAAAAATTAAAAGCAGCAAAGAAAAGGAATAGATTTAATGTAAGCAAAGTGAGTGGTGAGACCCAGCACATGTTGTAAAGCCACTTCAGCTTGTGTAGTTCTGAGAAACCAGTGTCTGGAGGGAAAATCCAAATGGCGCATGCGGTGAAACAGACATCGAGGTCACGACTGTCATGTTGTAGAGTGTGCTCTGCCATAGAATATTGTGTGTTGCCAGTATGCATGAAGCGTTCAGTGAATTCGAAAGTAAAATTCTATGTACCGACTTGACAGAAAATCCTAGGAAGTTCTGGTCTTACGTTAAATCAGTAAGCGGCTCGAAACAGCATATCCAGACACTCCGGGATGATGATGGCATTGAAACAGAGGATGACACGCGTAAAGCTGAAATACTAAACACCTTTTTCCAAAGCTTTTCACAGAGGAAGACCGCACTGCAGTTCCTTCTCTAAATCCTCGCACAAACGAAAAAATGGCTGACAACGAAATAAGTGTCCAAGGAATAGAAAATCAACTGGAATCACTCAACAGAGGAAAGTCCACTGGACCTGACAGGATACCAATTCTATTCTACACAGAGTATGCGAAAGAACTTGCCCCCCTTCTAACAGCCGTGTACCGCAAGTCTCTAGAGGAACGGAGGGTTCCAAATGATTGGAAAAGAGCACAGGTAGTCCCAGTCTTCAAGAAGGGTCGTCGAGCAGATGCACAAAACTATAGACCTATATCTCTGACGTCAATCTGTTGTAGAATTTTAGAACATGTTTTTTGCTCGAGTATCATGTCGTTTTTGGAAACCCAGAATCTACTATGTAGGAATCAACATGGATTCTGGAAACAGCGATCGTGTGAGACCCAACTCGCTTTATTTGTTCATGAGACCCAGAAAATATTAGATACAGGCTCCCAGGTAGATGCTATTTTTCTTGACTTCCGGAAGGCGTTCGATACAGTTCCACACTGTCACCTGATAAACAAAGTAAGAGTCTACGGAATATCAGACCAGCTGTGTGGCTGGATTGAAGAGTTTTTAGCAAACATAACACAGCATGTTGTTATCAACGGAGAGACGTCTACAGACGTTAAAGTAACCTCTGGCGTGCCACAGGGGAATGTTATGGGACCATTGCTTTTCACAATATATATAAATGACCTAGTAGATAGTGTTGGAAGTTCCATGCGGCTTTTTGCGGATGATGCTGTAGTATACAGAGAAGTTGCAGCATTAGAAAATTGTAGCGAAATGCAGGAAGATCTGCAGCAGATAGGCACTTGGTGCAGGGAGTGGCAACTGTCCCTTAACATAGACAAATGTAATGTATTGCGAATACATAGAAAGAAGGATCCTTTATTGTATGATTATATGATAGCGGAACAAACACTGGTAGCAGTTACTTCTGTAAAATATCTGGGAGTATGCGTGCGGAACGATTTGAAGTGGAATGATCATATAAAATTAATTGTTGGTAAGGCGGGTACCAGGTTGAGATTCATTGGGAGAGTGCTTAGAAAATGTAGTCCATCAACAAAGGAGGTGGCTTACAAAACACTCGTTCGACCTATACTTGAGTATTGCTCATCAGTGTGGGATCCGTACCAGATCGGGTTGACGGAGGAGATAGAGAAGATCCAAAGAAGAGCGGCGCGTTTCGTCACAGGGTTATTTGGTAACCGTGATAGCGTTACGGAGATGTTTAATAAACTCAAGTGCGAATATATTGCTTCCCCCTACTTATACCTCCCGAGGAGATCACGAATGTAAAATTAGAGAGATTAGAGCGCGCACAGAGCCTTTCAGACAGTCGTTCTTCCCGCGAACCATACGCGACTGGAACAGGAAAGGGAGGTAATGACAGTGGCACATAAAGTGCCCTCCGCCACACACCGTTGGGTGGCTTGCGGAGTATAAATGTAGATGTAGATGAAACAACCTCTGTCTACAGCCGTTCATCCTAGCTGATAACTTGGTTGTAGTTATGCCACTGTACAATTGAACTAGTTTTGCATAACAGCTGGCACATGACACCTGTTCTTTCACAGGTGGCTCTGCCTTTGTTAGTATATGTTTTTCCAGTTACAGTGGGGACAGACACAGGGCTAGGAGCCAAAGAGTAAGGAAATGGATGCATAAGGGACTTAGGGTCTGACAAAAGAATGGTATCTGAACAAATATGTTTGCCTTGAATGCCAAGGCTGTATGGAAGGAAATGTTTGACAAGAAAATGATGGAACTTTTATTTGTTTGTAGGTTTAATGTGAACAGAAATGTGTAGCTGTGCAAGGTGAACATGAGGTCAACATAAAAAAAAATGTGGCATCAAATATGGAAGAGGTCCAAGTAAAATTTAATCGGGAGAATGTGTTTAGAGTTTCTAAAAAACTTCAACAAGTCAACCTCACCATGAGTCCATAAGGCAAAGATGTCAACAATGCATCTAAACCGAACCAGGAGCTGAAGACTTATGGATCCCAAGAAAGCCCCCTTCAAACAATCTCTGAAAAGGTTAGCGTATGAAAGGGCCATCGTGGTTTCCATGGCCATCCCCCTGGTTTGTTTGCAAGTCAGTCCCTCAGAGGTATAGTAGTTAATGGTAAATATAAAGTTGACTAAGTTGAGGAGGAATGTTGCATAGGTTTGGAATCAAGTGGGTGCCAGTTTGGGTAATGTTCGGCAGCAAACAGACCATATGCATGGGGAATATTGGCATAGAGCGAGGTGGCATCAATGCTGACAAGCAAAGTGTGTGGTGGTATAGGGAGAGAGACAGATTTCAGATGATCTAGGAAATGGTTGGTGTCTTTAATATATGATTGGAGTCTCTAACCACCAAGGCAGAGATACATTCAGTGGATACTTTGAAGAAAGTAGTTATGGGCTGGCCAGGGTGGTGGGGTTTGTGGGTCTTAGGAAGAGGCAAAAAGGTGGGAGTGCACAGATTGGGTGAGTTAAGAAATTCTATGGATTGAGGTGTTAGTCCTTGTGTGGGCCCTGAGGTTTTAAGAAGGGAATATAGGTCAGTTTGTACCACAGGGAGAGGATCTTGGTGGCAGGTAGATCTCTTGTCTGTCAGGAGGATAATGATGAAGTCATCAGTTTTTAGGATACAAAGTTCCTGGAATTCTGCAGAGGAGAGGTTAGGATCAAATTGTAGGGTGGTGGGGTAACACTGAATGTTACGAATTATCACAAAGCTTGTAAGGTGTAATTTTGAAATAGTGGTGTTGGATCAAATTGGGATTGTGGTTGGAACTCTTCAAAGCAGGGTTCAATGTCAGGTTTTGAGACAGTGTTGCAAAGTGATACTTTCAGTGACTGGAATGAGGACTTCTTGGTAAGGTGGATGCAACATTTTATCTTGCATAGAGAATCACTGAGAGATGTAAAAGTAACTTCAGTGTACCCCAGGAGAGGAGTCATTGACAGATGCAGAAGTAACTTCAGGAATGTTTAATGGACAAGCACTGGGACCCTTGTTGTTCATATTGCATATTAATGACATGGCAGATAATATAAGTAGTAGCTACACACTCAGTCAGGCCTTAGTATGCAGAGATGACAGTGGTGGCCACGTGACATGAGTTGTTTTTGTGTGTGTGTGTGTGTGTGTGTGTGTGTGTGAGAGAGAGAGAGAGAGAGAGAGAGAGAGAGAGAATGAGAGAGAGAGAGAGAGAGAGAGAGAGTCATCTACAGAACTCTGGCAACATCAAGGTGTTGTCACAGAGACATTTACAAAATGATGTAACATGACTGGTTGCAACAGGCGCATAAAGTTGTGCATTCAACCCGGCAACTGTCAAGCATCTTCTTATAGTGACTTTGTAGGAATATGCAATTGGATGATCACATAGGTTCAGTTGTTGGTAAAGCAGGTAGCAGTCATTGCTTCACTGATAAAATACTGGTGAGAAGTTGTTTGTCTACAATAGTGACATACTTGTGTGACCAATACTAGAAAATTGCTCAGTTCTGTGGGACCCATATCAAACAGTTCTAAGAAGGGATATTGAACAAAGACAAAGAACTACAGCACATATGGTGACAGTTTATGGTTTAATGTGGCCAGAGGTGTGGATGGAGCCATCAGTGAGGTGGAGGTCAACATTCAGGAAGGTGCTGCATTGGGCAGAGGAGTACCAGGTAAAGCAAATGGGTGAAATGGTGTTGAGGTGATGATAGAATATGGTTAGGGTGTCTCGGCCCTGAATCTGGCTCATGAAGATATCATCAATGAAACCAAACCAGACTGGGGGGAGGGGGGAGGTTTCCTAAAGATGGCCCATAAACAGGTTGGCATACCTTCACTTCCAAGGGAAAGCAGTTTTGGGTCTGGATATAGTAGGTAAGGTTTATAATGAATGAGGTGGTGGATTTGGAGTTTGAAGGACTTTGGGAGAGGTAGTCTTTGATAGTGGCAAGTCCCTGGATATGAGGGATGCTAGTGCATATGGAGATGGTATCAGCAGTGATGAGTAAATATCCAGGAGGTAGAGGGGTGGGGATGGCGGAGAGTCAGTGAAGGAAGTGGTTAGTACGTGGGAGGCTAGGTTTTTGGCAACTCATTGGAGGTATTGGTCAAAAACAACAGAAATTCTTTCAATGGGAGCACAATAGCCAGCGACAATGTGGTCTCCAGGACTGTCGGGTTAGAGGAATTTGGGGAGCATATAGAAGGTGGGTATGCGGGTTTCTGTTGGGGTGAGGAGGGAGATGCACTCAGGTGAGAGGTTCTGGGAAGGGTCTATGGATTTGAGTAGGTATTGGAGATATGTTGGACATCTAAGATCACCCTGGCAGGAATCTGATAATTGGCTGAGGCTTTCCATCAAGTGATTACTGTAACTCATCACAATAGTATTGGTGCCTTTGTCTGAAGGGAGGACAATTAGGTCTGGATCTGTTTTCAGGTTGTGTATGACCGTCTTTTCTTCTGCCAAAATGTTTGTGGCAGGAACCAGGGGGAGCATGGTGAGGCCAAGTTGGAGGCATGGAATTCCTGGAAGCTGGCTAAGGGATGGTTAGATGGAAAGGGGGGGAGGGGGGTCAGTCACAGTTGGAGCGCAGTATGATCTGGGAGAGGCAAGGTTCAATGGTGGGATCAGGTTGGCTTTTTGGTTTTGGTTGGAGGGACTGGTGGCAAAGAAGTGTTTCCACAGTAGGGATCGGGAGAAGGAGAGTAGGACTGAAACTTGTGTGTGACTGATGTTTTTAGTGGAGAGCTTAACAACAGTGTTTAGGGTTTGCTTGGGCTCTGGGTTTTGTGGGCTGTTTGGAGGGAGTTTTGGAGGTAAATTGAAGACGTCAGCTAGGCAGGGCCTGGGTGCTATGAGGGGCTGACATGCGGTTCACTATGAGGAAGGACGGGTGTTGGCAGAAAGTGGTGCCCAAAGGCAAGAATAGGATGCTGACAGATCATGTCTGGAATGCTCTTCCAGCTGTTGGACTGCAACGGTTTCTATTTCAGAGATGTTGTGTATGAAGTGAGTATCACACTGTAACAGTGTCTTTAAGAGGGAATAGAGGTGGTTCTGGAATGTCTGGCCATTGAGAAGTAATAGGTCTATGAGGAATAGAGCCTGGTAGGTACAGGATGTAGGACTTGGTTTTAGCCGAGGAAAGGGATACTTTCCTGAACTTGTAAAGAAAGATGAAGCAGTGGTCGACTGGGATAGGGATGATGTTAGGAAACAGGAAATGACTCGGGAATGGGCGAGTTAAAACATTACATGCCCAATCTACCCACTCAGCACCTCCTGTTTTAGTCTTGTTTATCCTAAGACGTATACGCCGGGAAAGCATACATTCACATTTACGACACCTCTACAGGGAGGAGATGCTCTGTAGCTTCAAGCTGCTGCAGAAAGAACGCAACAGGAAAGCCAAATTGCTCAGCTCATTGGCTTCCCTCCAATGCTGCCGAGACAAGAACATCTTGCCACGATTTGCGGAATTAAGACACCCTGTGAAAACGAAGAAAACTGAACGTATTTTATGGCGAGCAGGGATGGCCATTGTCAGGGAACGCATTCACTACACATGGCAAGAACTGGACAAGAATGCACGCATCCTGATCGCATGTCACCTGAAAATGGCAGAAGCATTACCGGCACACACTTGGGAGTGGGTTGACTGCAGCTCTCACGCTGACAGTGAGGTGCAGAAACGACATGTTGCCGCAAAACAGATCGACAAATTCGGCAGACCCTCTGGAGCTCAGTCGACCCAGAAGGTGACAAATAGCACTAGAGCTATTGTAAATTTGACACATAAGGTGCTAGATGCAGACACAACTTCTGTCCTCACGAAAGGGTTGAACTTTGCACCTGTACCAAGGACCATACCGAAACGGGACATCAGCAGCAGCGTAGAGGAAGCAATCCGGGGCCTACCCAAGAAGGAAGCTGAGCAGATCCAAAGGGAGACCTGCAGGACCATCGACAAGTCACGACTCCCTAAAGCCAACATTACTGCGCCGGAGTGAGAGGCTATCCGCGCACTGAGGGATGATGCTGACATCATGGTCCTCCCAGCAGACAAGGGAAATGCGACGGTGCTGATTCGCACAGTCGACTACCAACAGAAAATCTGCTCTCTGCTGCAAGACCCAGCCTACAGGAAACTCAACAAGGATCCTACATCGACGATGACCAGGAAAACCGTGGCGCTACTGAAGGACTCAGATCTACCAGAGGCAGTGCAGAAACGACTGTATCCCAGAGCGCCAACGACACCGCGCCTGTATGGATTGCCCAAGATTCACAAAGATGGGGTGCCTCTACGGCCGATTCTGGACACTATCAACTCACACAGTTATGGAATGGCCAAATACCTGGCGACACTATTGAAACCACTGGTGGGACACAGCAATCATCACATGAAAAACTCCGCAGATTTCGTTAGAGTACTGAAGGACATCCGAATACAGAGTGATGACCTACTCGTGAGCTTCGACGTCACCTCCTTGTTCACGAAAGTACCACTACAAGACGCCTTGGCGCTCCTTAATCAGCACTTCGAGCCTGAAACAGTGAAGCTCTTTGAATATGCACTTACGACCACCTACTTCAAGTGCAATGGAGAGCATTATGAACAAGTGGATGGAGTGGCCATGGGATCTCCCCTTGCTCCAGGGATCGCGAATCTTTATATGGAACACTTTGAGGAGGTGGCACTACAAACTGCTCACCGTAAACCCAGGCACTTCTTCCGCTATATGGACGACACTTTCGTAATTTGGCAGCATGGCAGGCAGGCACTGGAGGAGTTTATGGACCACCTAAACGGCATACATGAGAATATCACCTTCACGATGGAAGTAGAAGAGAATGGCTGTATTCCATTCCTGGACATACTGATCAGGAAGAAAGGGGATGGCACGCTGGGCCATTCAGTATATAGAAAAAAGACACACACACACCTGTACCTCCATGCAACCAGCTGCCACCATCCGGCGCAACGCCAGTCAGTACTGACCACCTTGGTACATAGGGCGCACATCATTTGTGACAAAAAAAGCCTCTCAGACGAATTACACCACCTAAGAGAGGTATTTCGGAAAAACGGGTACAGTGAAACACAGATTGGCAGGGCCTTCAAGAGGAGACAGGCTGACAAATTTCAGCAAGAGGAAGTTAACAAGAGACTCGCCTTTCTTCCATATTTGGGAGGCTATTAAGAAAATCAAACATAAATACCGTCTTCCAACCACCGCAGAAGACGAAAGAGCTGCTGGGCTCAGCTAAAGACCCACTCAAACTAGACACACCTGGTATATACAGCATTGCCTGTGAATGTGGTGTACAGTACATTGGTCAAACGCAGCGCTGCATCTCTAAAAGGTGCAAGGAACACATCAGGCATGTTCGACTTGGACAGAGAAATCTGCTATAGCTGAACATAGCATCAAAGAAAACCACACCTTTGCTTTTGAAAACACCAGGGTGCTGTGCCAAGCCGGGAGCTATTGGGATAGCGTCATTAAAGAATCAATAGAAATACGGGTCCACGAGAATCTTGTGAACAGGGACGAAGGCTATCAACTGAGCGCGGCCTGGAATCCAGCATTAGCCGCAATACGCCAGGAACACAACAAGAACCGTCCAGCTCACAAGACGCGATCAGAATGCTCTGACAGAGACACGAACGGCGCACCTGCTTCCCCCTCCACCCCGCCCGCCGGCTCCTCTGGACCCAGCCTCCCGCGGCCAGGTGGTGGGGGGCACACCGAAGGTATAAAGGGACTGGCATCCGCAAAGTCTCGGCACTTCGCCAGAAGATGATGAGTATGTCACTCGTCGAAACGTCGCAGTTTGAAAACACCGCCACCCGGCTGGAAGCCCGAGAACTCTTCGCCAAGTTTTAAGTTTTCTCCTCATATGATGTTGCAAGTTTGCTGTGGTTCTTCCCATTTTTAATCTTTTAAAACAAATGGAGCATTGTACTTCACCGATACTACAGTTTGTAAAATACTTCCAGACTAGGGACGCCATCATCTTGTTGATGTCCGATGACAACAGCGAGAAACTAATTTATAGACCTGCAGTGGGCAGAAGGCACAAATGCTCCACACTGCATGTGCATGCATACTAGGCCACACCACATGGTAACATGTACATTACCGTCTTCATAATGTTGTACCAATTCTTATGCCATGGGTTTGTTGCTCATTTCTGTTGGCACTGTTATTAAAACGGTACAGGTCATTTTTCCCATTTTCTATTACAACCCAATATTTCAAAACAACGGAAATTTTATGAATAAAAAGTACTCATTTTTTTAAAAAAAAATGTTTATTTAAAAACAAAGTTTTTGTTTGCTGCTATGGCTAAACGATATTTTGGTTTTCTTGCCCAGTTTTTAGTAAAAATAAAAAATGCTTGTTGTAATCAAGGCCAAACAAATACCAAAAAAATTAAATTCACATCCCCACATCACCTTCAGAGCATGCAGTTTCCCACCGGCCACTACAATCATGCCAGCCCATATATCTGCCAACACTCCCTCCACTTACATCTACATATGCACTCTGAAAGCCATCATATGGTGTGTGGCGGATAGTACCTTGTACTACTACTAGTCGTTTCCTTTCCTCTTCCACTCGCAGACAGAATGAGGTAAAAACGATTGTTTATATGCCTTCATATGAGACCTAATTTCTATCTATCTTATGTTTGTGGTCCTGAAGCAAAATATATGCTGGCAGGAGGACGATTGTTCTGCATTCAGCTTCAAATGCCGGCTCTTTAAATTTTCTCAATAGTACTTCACAATAAGTATGTTGCCTTCCCTCCAGGGATTCCCATTTGAGCTCCTGAAGCATCACTGTACCACTTAGGTGTTTTTGAACCTACTGGTAATGAAACTAGCAGCCCATGTCTGAAATGTTTCAATCTCTTCATTTAATCCAAACTGGTGTGGATCCCAAACACACCAGCAGTACCCAAGAATAGGTGACACTAGTGTCTTATATGCACTCTCCTTTATAGATGAACCACACTTCCCTACATTCTCCCAATAAACTGAATCTGGCCTTTCACTGTCCTTACCACAATCCTCCCATGCTTGTTCCAGCTCATGTCACTTTGCAACATTGTTGTTGTTGTGGTCTTCAGTCCTGAGACTGGTTTGATGCAGCTCTCCATGCTACACTATCCTGTGTAAGCTTCATCATCTCCCAGTACCTACTGCAACTCACATCCTTCTGAATCTGTTTAGTGTATTCATCTCTTGGTCTCCCTCTACGATTTTTACCCTCCACACTGCGCTCCAATACTAAATTGGTGATCCCTTGATGCCTCAGAATATGCCCCACCAACCAATCCCTTCTCCTAGTCAAGTTGTGCCACAAATTTCTCTTCTCTCCAATTCTATTCAATACCTCCTCGTTAGTTATGTGATCTCCCCATCTAATCTTCAGCATTCTTCTGTAGCACCACATTTCAAAAGCTTCTATTCTCTTCTTGTCTAAACTATTTATCGTCCACATTTCACTTCTGTACATGGCTACACTCCATACAAATACTTTCAGAAACGACTTCCTGACACTTAAATCTGTACTCGATGTTAACAAATTTCTCTTCTTCAGAAACGTTTTCCTTCCCATTGCCAATCTACATTTTATATCCTCTCTACTTCAACCATCATCAGTTATTTTGCTCCCCAAATATCAAAACTCATTTACTACTTTAAACCTCTCATTTCCTAATCTAATTCCTGCTGCATCATCCGATTTAATTTGACTACATTCCATTATCCTCGTTTTGCTTTTGTTGATGTTCATCTTATATCCTCCTTTCAAGAGACTGTCCATTCCGTTCAGCTGCTCTTCCAGGTCCTTTGCTGTTTCTGACAGAATTACAACGTCATCGGCGAACCTCAAAGTTTTTATTTCTTCTCCATGGATTTTAATTCCTACTCCGAATTTTTCTTTTGTTTATGTTCAGATATTTAAATGACAGGACTGCAGGACTGTGTCGAGGAGCACACTGCTAATGTTGTATCCAAATAATATGGGTTTGTCTTTGCTATTCATCGGCATTAACTTTTCTACTTTTAGAACCAGCTGCCACTCATCGCCCCAACAAGAAACTTTGTAACATACTACAGTCACCCATCTTTGACACCTTTTCATACACTACAGCTTCATCAGTTAACACTGCAGATTGGTGCCCACGCTGCCCAACAGATCATTTATGTATATCGAAAAAATAGTGGTTCATCACACTTCCCTGAAGCCAATGGCCTTGCCACAGTGGTAACACCAGTTCCCGTCAGATCATCGAAGTTAAGCAGTTGGGCTTGGTTAGTACTTGAATGGATCACCGTCTGGGCCTGCCACATGCTGTTGGCATCAGGGTGCACTCAGCCTTTGCGAGGCTAATTGAGGAGCTACTTTATTGACAAGTAGCACCTCTGGTCATGAAAACTAACAACGGCTGGGAGAGCAGAGTGCTGACCACATGCCCCTCCATATCGGCATCCAGTGATGCCTGCAGGCTGAGGATGACACGGTGATCAATCAATACCACTGGACCTTCTGAGGCCTATTCGGGCACAGGAGGAGGACACTTCCCTGGGGCATACCTCACAATACCATTGTATCCGATGAACACTTGCCTTCGGGGACAACATACTGGGTTCCATTACTTAAGAAGCCTTTGAGCCACTCACATCCGGGAACCTATTCTGTTTTCTCACGCCTTCGTTACCAGTCTGCAGTGGGGTATCATGTGAAATGCTTTTCAGAAATCTAGAAATATGGAATCTACCTATTGGCCTTCATCTATAGTTCACAGTATATCATGTGAGAAGGACAATTTGTGTTTCACACGAGTGATGCTCTCTAAAACTATGTTCATTGGCCAGCCGGTGTGGCCAAGCAGTTCTGCAAACTTCAGTCTGGAACTGCGCGACCGCTACAGTCGCAGGTTAGAATCCTGCCTCAGGCATGGTGTGTGTGATGTCCATAGCTTAGTTAGGTTTAAGTAGTTCTAAGTTCTAGGGGACTGATGACATCAGATGTTAAGTCCCATAGTGCTCAGAGCCATTTCAACCATTTGAACCATGCTCATTTGTGGAGATAAGCTTCTCGGTCTCTATAAAATTTATTACATTTGAACTCAAAATGTATTCAATAATTCTGCAGTAAACTGATGTTGAGGATATTGGACTGTAATTTGGAGGGTCTGTTCTTTTAGCATTCTTATACAGGGTGTTACAAAAAGGTACGGCCAAACTTCCAGGAAACATTCCTCACACACAAAGAAAGAAAAAATGTTATGTGGACATGTGCCCGGAAACGCTTACTTTCCATGTTAGAGCTCATTTTATTACTTCTCTTAAAATCACATTAATCATGGAATGGAAACACACAGCAACAGAACGTACCAGCGTGACTTCAAACACTTTGTTACAGGAAATGTTCAAAATGTCCTCCGTTAGCGAGGATACATGCATCCACCCTCCGTCGCATGGAATCCCTCATGCGCTGATGCAGCCCTGGAGAATGGCATATTGTATCACAGCCGTCCGCAATACGAGCACAAAGAGTCTCTACATTTCGTACCGGGGTTGCGTAGACAAGAGCTTTCAAATGCCCCCATAAATGAAAGTCAAGAGGGTTGAGGCCAGGAGAGCGTGGAGGCCATGGAATTGGTCCGCCTCTACCAATCCATCGGTCACCGAATCTGTTGTTGAGAAACGTACGAACACTTTGACTGAAATGTGCAAGAGCTCAATCGTGCATGAACCACATGTTGTGTCATACTTGTAAAGGCACATGTTCTAGCAGCACAGGTAGAGTATCCCGTATGGAATCATGATAACATGCTCCATTGAGCGTAGGTGGAAGAACATGGGGCCCAATCAAGACATCACCAACAATGCCTGCCCAAACATTCACAGAAAATCTGTGTTGATGACGTGATTGCACAATTGCGTGCGGATTCTCGTCAGCCCACACATGTTGATTGTGAAAATTTACAATTTGATCACGTTGGAATGAAGCCTCATCCGTAAAGAGAACATTTGCACTGAAATGAGGATTGAAACATTGTTGGATGAACCATTCGCAGAAGTGTACCCGTGGAGGCCAATCAGCTGATGATAGTGCCTGCACACGCTGTACATGGTACGGAAACAACTGGTTCTCCCTTAGCACTCTCCATACAGTGACATGGTCAATGTTACCTTGTACAGCAGCAACTTCTCTGATGCTCACATTAGGGTTATCGTCAACTGCACGAAGAATTGCCTCGTCCATTGCAGGTGTCCTTGTCGTTCTAGGTCTTCCCCAGCCACGAGTCATAGGCTGGAATATTCCGTGCTCCCTGAGATGCCGATCAATTGCTTCGAACGTCTTCCTGTTGGGACACCTTTGTTCTGGAAATCTGTCTCGATACAAACGTACCGCGCCATGGCTATTGCCCCGTGCTAATCCATACATCACATGGGCATCTGCCAACTCCACATTTGTAAACATTGCACTGACTGCAAAACCACATTCGTGATGAACACTAACCTGTTGATATGCTTGATGCTAGTACTGTAGAACAATGAGTCGCATGTCAACACAAGCACCAAAGTCAACATTACCTTCCTTCAATTGGGCCAACTGGCGGTGAATCGAGGAAGTACAGTACATACTGACGAAACTAAAATGAGCTCTAACATGGAAATTAAGCATTTCTGGACACATGTCCACATAACATCTTTTCTTTATTTGTGTGTGAGGAATGTTTCCTGAAAGTTTGGCCATACCTTTTTGTAACACCCTGTATGCAGGAGTCACCTGCACTTTCTTCCAGTTGCTTGTGACTCTGCACTGGGTGAGAGATTCGTGATAAATGAAAGCCATGTAAGGTTTCAATGCAATATAGTACTCTTTGTAAAACCAATCTAGGATTCCATCTGGACCTGGTAACTTACATGTTTTGAAGTGTTTCAGTTGTTTCTCTACGTCACGGGTGCTTATCATCATAATGTCCTCTGTACATGAGTCTATACGATGGTCAAACGACAGTGTGTTTGTACAAGTCTACTGTGTGAATGATTTCTTAAATGTGGAATTTAAAACTTCAGATTTTGTTTGGCTAGTTTCAACTGCTACACCAGACTGTTCAACAAGAGACTGGATGGAACCTTTAAACTTGCTTAGTGATTTTACATAGACCAGAATTTTCTTGCGTTCTCAGCCAGATCATTTTCTAAGGTATGACGGTGGTACTAGTCTATGCTACAAGCACAGATATTTTCACAGATTCTTGAATCTCTACTAACCTTTACCTGTTGTCACCTGCATGTTCTCTTTTGAGCCAAGATTGCAACAGCCTTTGCTTCCCCAGCATTTTCTGTATATCATTGCTAAATCACAATGAGCCTTTTCTGTCTGTAATCCACTTACTAGGCATATACTTGTCCAGAGCACAATTTAAAATCTGTAAAAGCTTTTCCATAATTCATCTATTCCATCATACTGGAGCTAAATGATTGCAACTCATTGTCTAAGTGAGGTGCTCACAACTACTTATCTGCTCTTTCTAGCAGAAACACACTTCTAGTCTTCTTGACTCATACACACAAAGTGTTGATGCTAATTACAAGGGATTAGAAATTGATCCAATATTTCTAGATTTCTGGAAGGCATTTGACACTGTACTTCACAAGTGGCTTGTATTCAAATTGCATGCTTATGGATATCATCTTAGTTATCCGACTGGATTCACGATTTCCTGTCAGAGAGGTCACAGTTCATAGTAACTGACGGAAAGTCATCGAGTGATTTTGCTCCATTCCTCAAGGTAGTGTTATAGGCTCTCTGCTGGTCCTTATCTATATGAACTCTTTAGGAGACAATGTGAGCAGCTGTCGTAAGTCGTTTGCATATGTTGTCATATATCATGTAATACAATCATCAGAAGATCAAAACAAATTGCAAAACAATTTAGAAAAGATATAAGTATGGTGCAAAGTTTAGCAGTTGACTCCAAATAACAAAAAGTGTGAGGTAATCTGCACGAGTTGTGAAAGGAATCCGTTAAAATTCGGTTACATGATAAATCAATCAAATTTCAAGGCCTTAAATTCAACTAAATACCTAAGAATTACAAAGACAAACTACAAACAATTTACGTTGGAAAAAAACACTCAGAAAATTTTGTGGGGAAGGTGAACCAAAGACTAATTTATTGATAAAACACATAGAAGATAAAACAGATCTACTGAAGAGACTGCCTACAATACACTTGTCCGTCCTCTTTTGTAGCACTGCTGTGTGATGTGCGATTCTTACCAGATAGGATTAACAGCGTGCATCAAGAAAGTTCAAAGAAGAGCAGATCGTTTTGTATTATCGAGAAATAGGTGAAAGAGTGTCACAGGTGTGACACAGGATTTGGGGTGGACGTCATTGTTTAAACAAAGGTGTGTCTCATTGCGGCGGGATCTTCTCACAAAATTTCAAAGCCCAACTTTCTCCTCCAAATCCGAAAATATTTTGTTGACACAGACATACATAGGGGTATGGTCATCATAATAAAATAGCGGAAATTAGAGCTCGCAGGGAAAGATATAGGTGCTGTTTTTTCCAGGCTGTTAAAGAGTGGAATAACAGAGAGGCACTTACATGTGATTTGCAGAGTATCCATGTCGATGTAGATAGGGATGTATTAACTTCCATAACCATAGTTGCTATGATGATATCATGATCACTAATCCCTGTCTCTATACTGATGCTGTCGATAAGGTCTGGCCTGTTTATAGCTAAAATGTCTAAGATATTTGCATCACATGTGGGCTGCTGAACTAGGTGCTCAAGACAGTTTTGGGATAACATGTTCAAAACTACATCACAAAACTGTCTACCCATACCACCCATACTCAGTAGGTTAAAGCCACCTCCAACTAGTATTGCACCATACTGACCATAAACTTTGTTTGAATGACTCTAGAATTGTCACAACAAAATCATGTGGCCAGTAAAAAACAACAATTAACTTGGTTTCACCTAGACCCGTTATACGAGACCAGGTAATTTCACTGTCACACACCTGCATTCCTAGCCAGCAAACCGGCTGACTCCCTCTGAGCTCTCTGCCTCCCACCTCCCAGCTCCCTCTCCCTCCACACACACCACCCAACACTACACTGTCAATCTAGCTGGTAGTATGTAGTGCCACAGGCTCTGTGTGTGTGTGTGTGTGTGTGTGTGTGTGTGTGTGTGTTATTTTATTTTACTCTAGCTCGTCAAAGGATAAAGTCTGAAATCTAGCAAATTTTCTTCCTTTTTTGTGTGCCTACTGACAACTCAATGCTTCTGCTTTTTGGCAAACACTCTTTTTTAAAATTAAAACCACTAAAGACTATCACGCTGGTGCGATACATTAAATCTCACCTTCCCCAGTAAGGACATACATGAACGTGCAGTCTGAAGTATGGAGAATTATTACATAAAACAATGGAAACTCACAGTGGCAATGTGTGCTCCTATTGTAGCAGGCTGGCAACATTTCAATAAACTGGCCAAAATATTAAAAGAAATAAAATGAAGCGTGCTTTCAGGAAACAATCCAAAAGGCTGTCTAATAGAAAAATGTATATACATGGTTAAGCACTAATGACCATAAATTTAAGATAGCACTGGATATCTCTACAATTATATAAAGACAAGTCACTGTTTAATGTTGTTACCAAAAATCTCAGAAAGGACATGAGTGATTTGCTTCAAATTTTTACAACACACTTTAATAAACATTCAGATGGACATAGGCTGGATATTTTTAAAATATATATGTTAAGTATTGTATACAAGTATACAGATCGCTGGCAAAACTCTTGAAATGTTCTTAACCAATTTACTTCAAATATTTACATGATACGCTAATAAAACTTTTGACGGACAAACACTGCATATTTTTTTAATATATATGGTATAAAAATATATATTCAAGATGTATACTGCTACATCAAGGTAGTCTGATGTTCAATATTGTTACCAAAAGTCTTGAAAAGTTATTGACTGATTTACTTCACATTTTTATATGATACTCTGATGAACATTTGGAAGAACATGGGCCACATTTTTAATTATATATATATATATATATATATATATATATATATATATATATATATATATATAAAAACAGAATATCATTTAAAATTGTTACAAAAATTCTCGAAGAGTTCTTGATAAGTATTACTTCAGACTTTTACACAATGCTCTCTAATAAACACCCAGGTGGTAAAAGGCCACATATATAAATATGTATATAACATGTACAGGGGAAACATTATCATCAAAAATCTTGGAAAGTTCTTGATCGATTTACTTCAAATTTTTACACGATACTCTGATAAAAATTCAGACAGACATTGTCCATATGTAATATTAAACAACAATGTGCAGGTATTCTGTTAAAACCAACTGTGGAAAAGAAAATGCTGTGCTGTGCAAATATGCCGTATATTTTTCCTTTTCACAGTCCGTAATAATTGGAATAGTGGGACATTTACAGCATTAGACAAATGGTTTCTCCCATATCTGAAATTTGTCCTTACATATAATTTTAAACAAGTATTGTGTGCACAACAATGTGCTGTTTTGTTTTGTTCCTCACAGTCAGTTTTAACAGAAAACATGAAAGTTGTATATATGGCTTATCGTCTGTTCTTTTAGCATTCTTATACAGGGTGTTACAAAAAGGTACGGCCAAACTTCCAGGAAACATTCCTCACACACAAAGAAAGAAAAAATGTTATGTGGACATGTGCCCGGAAACGCTTACTTTCCATGTTAGAGCTCATTTTATTACTTCTCTTAAAATCACATTAATCATGGAATGGAAACACACAGCAACAGAACGTACCAGCGTGACTTCAAACACTTTGTTACAGGAAATGTTCAAAATGTCCTCCGTTAGCGAGGATACATGCATCCACCCTCCGTCGCATGGAATCCCTCATGCGCTGATGCAGCCCTGGAGAATGGCATATTGTATCACAGCCGTCCGCAATACGAGCACAAAGAGTCTCTACATTTCGTACCGGGGTTGCGTAGACAAGAGCTTTCAAATGCCCCCATAAATGAAAGTCAAGAGGGTTGAGGCCAGGAGAGCGTGGAGGCCATGGAATTGGTCCGCCTCTACCAATCCATCGGTCACCGAATCTGTTGTTGAGAAACGTACGAACACTTTGACTGAAATGTGCAGGAGCTCAATCGTGCATGAACCACATGTTGTGTCATACTTGTAAAGGCACATGTTCTAGCAGCACAGGTAGAGTATCCCGTATGGAATCATGATAACATGCTCCATTGAGCGTAGGTGGAAGAACATGGGGCCCAATCAAGACATCACCAACAATGCCTGCCCAAACATTCACAGAAAATCTGTGTTGATGACGTGATTGCACAATTGCGTGCGGATTCTCGTCAGCCCACACATGTTGATTGTGAAAATTTACAATTTGATCACGTTGGAATGAAGCCTCATCCGTAAAGAGAACATTTGCACTGAAATGAGGATTGAAACATTGTTGGATGAACCATTCGCAGAAGTGTACCCGTGGAGGCCAATCAGCTGATGATAGTGCCTGCACACGCTGTACATGGTACGGAAACAACTGGTTCTCCCTTAGCACTCTCCATACAGTGACATGGTCAATGTTACCTTGTACAGCAGCAACTTCTCTGATGCTCACATCAGGGTTATCGTCAACTGCACGAAGAATTGCCTCGTCCATTGCAGGTGTCCTTGTCGTTCTAGGTCTTCCCCAGCCACGAGTCATAGGCTGGAATATTCCGTGCTCCCTGAGATGCCGATCAATTGCTTCGAACGTCTTCCTGTTGGGACACCTTTGTTCTGGAAATCTGTCTCGATACAAACGTACCGCGCCATGGCTATTGCCCCGTGCTAATCCATACATCACATGGGCATCTGCCAACTCCACATTTGTAAACATTGCACTGACTGCAAAACCACATTCGTGATGAACACTAACCTGTTGATATGCTTGATGCTAGTACTGTAGAACAATGAATCGCATGTCAACACAAGCACCAAAGTCAACATTACCTTCCTTCAATTGGGCCAACTGGCGGTGAATCGAGGAAGTACAGTACATACTGACGAAACTAAAATGAGCTCTAACATGGAAATTAAGCATTTCTGGACACATGTCCACATAACATCTTTTCTTTATTTGTGTGTGAGGAATGTTTCCTGAAAGTTTGGCCATACCTTTTTGTAACACCCTGTATGCAGGAGTCACCTGCACTTTCTTCCAGTTGCTTGTGACTCTGCACTGGGTGAGAGATTCGTGATAAATGAAAGCCATGTAAGGTTTCAATGCAATATAGTACTCTTTGTAAAACCAATCTAGGATTCCATCTGGACCTGGTAACTTACATGTTTTGAAGTGTTTCAGTTGTTTCTCTACGTCACGGGTGCTTATCATCATAATGTCCTCTGTACATGAGTCTATACGATGGTCAAACGACAGTGTGTTTGTACAAGTCTACTGTGTGAATGATTTCTTAAATGTGGAATTTAAAACTTCAGATTTTGTTTGGCTAGTTTCAACTGCTACACCAGACTGTTCAACAAGAGACTGGATGGAACCTTTAAACTTGCTTAGTGATTTTACATAGACCAGAATTTTCTTGCGTTCTCAGCCAGATCATTTTCTAAGGTATGACGGTGGTACTAGTCTATGCTACAAGCACAGATATTTTCACAGATTCTTGAATCTCTACTAACCTTTACCTGTTGTCACCTGCATGTTCTCTTTTGAGCCAAGATTGCAACAGCCTTTGCTTCCCCAGCATTTTCTGTATATCATTGCTAAATCACAATGAGCCTTTTCTGTCTGTAATCCACTTACTAGGCATATACTTGTCCAGAGCACAATTTAAAATCTGTAAAAGCTTTTCCATAATTCATCTATTCCATCATACTGGAGCTAAATGATTGCAACTCATTGTCTAAGTGAGGTGCTCACAACTACTTATCTGCTCTTTCTAGCAGAAACACACTTCTAGTCTTCTTGACTCATACACACAAAGTGTTGATGCTAATTACAAGGGATTAGAAATTGATCCAATATTTCTAGATTTCCGGAAGGCATTTGACACTGTACTTCACAAGTGGCTTGTATTCAAATTGCATGCTTATGGATATCATCTTAGTTATCCGACTGGATTCACGATTTCCTGTCAGAGAGGTCACAGTTCATAGTAACTGACGGAAAGTCATCGAGTGATTTTGCTCCATTCCTCAAGGTAGTGTTATAGGCTCTCTGCTGGTCCTTATCTATATGAACTCTTTAGGAGACAATGTGAGCAGCTGTCGTAAGTCGTTTGCATATGTTGTCATATATCATGTAATACAATCATCAGAAGATCAAAACAAATTGCAAAACAATTTAGAAAAGATATAAGTATGGTGCAAAGTTTAGCAGTTGACTCCAAATAACAAAAAGTGTGAGGTAATCTGCACGAGTTGTGAAAGGAATCCGTTAAAATTCGGTTACATGATAAATCAATCAAATTTCAAGGCCTTAAATTCAACTAAATACCTAAGAATTACAAAGACAAACTACAAACAATTTACGTTGGAAAAAAACACTCAGAAAATTTTGTGGGGAAGGTGAACCAAAGACTAATTTATTGATAAAACACATAGAAGATAAAACAGATCTACTGAAGAGACTGCCTACAATACACTTGTCCGTCCTCTTTTGTAGCACTGCTGTGTGATGTGCGATTCTTACCAGATAGGATTAACAGCGTGCATCAAGAAAGTTCAAAGAAGAGCAGATCGTTTTGTATTATCGAGAAATAGGTGAAAGAGTGTCACAGGTGTGACACAGGATTTGGGGTGGACGTCATTGTTTAAACAAAGGTGTGTCTCATTGCGGCGGGATCTTCTCACAAAATTTCAAAGCCCAACTTTCTCCTCCAAATCCGAAAATATTTTGTTGACACAGACATACATAGGGGTATGGTCATCATAATAAAATAGCGGAAATTAGAGCTCGCAGGGAAAGATATAGGTGCTGTTTTTTCCAGGCTGTTAAAGAGTGGAATAACAGAGAGGCACTTACATGTGATTTGCAGAGTATCCATGTCGATGTAGATAGGGATGTATTAACTTCCATAACCATAGTTGCTATGATGATATCATGATCACTAATCCCTGTCTCTATACTGATGCTGTCGATAAGGTCTGGCCTGTTTATAGCTAAAATGTCTAAGATATTTGCATCACATGTGGGCTGCTGAACTAGGTGCTCAAGACAGTTTTGGGATAACATGTTCAAAACTACATCACAAAACTGTCTACCCATACCACCCATACTCAGTAGGTTAAAGCCACCTCCAACTAGTATTGCACCATACTGACCATAAACTTTGTTTGAATGACTCTAGAATTGTCACAACAAAATCATGTGGCCAGTAAAAAACAACAATTAACTTGGTTTCACCTAGACCCGTTATACGAGACCAGGTAATTTCACTGTCACACACCTGCATTCCTAGCCAGCAAACCGGCTGACTCCCTCTGAGCTCTCTGCCTCCCACCTCCCAGCTCCCTCTCCCTCCACACACACCACCCAACACTACACTGTCAATCTAGCTGGTAGTATGTAGTGCCACAGGCTCTGTGTGTGTGTGTGTGTGTGTGTGTGTGTGTGTGTGTCTGTGTGTGTGTGTGTGTGTGTGTGTGTGTGTGTGTGTTATTTTATTTTACTCTAGCTCGTCAAAGGATAAAGTCTGAAATCTAGCAAATTTTCTTCCTTTTTTGTGTGCCTACTGACAACTCAATGCTTCTGCTTTTTGGCAAACACTCTTTTTTAAAATTAAAACCACTAAAGACTATCACGCTGGTGCGATACATTAAATCTCACCTTCCCCAGTAAGGACATACATGAACGTGCAGTCTGAAGTATGGAGAATTATTACATAAAACAATGGAAACTCACAGTGGCAATGTGTGCTCCTATTGTAGCAGGCTGGCAACATTTCAATAAACTGGCCAAAATATTAAAAGAAATAAAATGAAGCGTGCTTTCAGGAAACAATCCAAAAGGCTGTCTAATAGAAAAATGTATATACATGGTTAAGCACTAATGACCATAAATTTAAGATAGCACTGGATATCTCTACAATTATATAAAGACAAGTCACTGTTTAATGTTGTTACCAAAAATCTCAGAAAGGACATGAGTGATTTGCTTCAAATTTTTACAACACACTTTAATAAACATTCAGATGGACATAGGCTGGATATTTTTAAAATATATATGTTAAGTATTGTATACAAGTATACAGATCGCTGGCAAAACTCTTGAAATGTTCTTAACCAATTTACTTCAAATATTTACATGATACGCTAATAAAACTTTTGACGGACAAACACTGCATATTTTTTTAATATATATGGTATAAAAATATATATTCAAGATGTATACTGCTACATCAAGGTAGTCTGATGTTCAATATTGTTACCAAAAGTCTTGAAAAGTTATTGACTGATTTACTTCACATTTTTATATGATACTCTGATGAACATTTGGAAGAACATGGGCCACTATAAAAACAGAATATCATTTAAAATTGTTACAAAAATTCTCGAAGAGTTCTTGATAAGTATTACTTCAGACTTTTACACAATGCTCTCTAATAAACACCCAGGTGGTAAAAGGCCACATATATAAATATGTATATAACATGTACAGGGGAAACATTATCATCAAAAATCTTGGAAAGTTCTTGATCGATTTACTTCAAATTTTTACACGATACTCTGATAAAAATTCAGACAGACATTGTCCATATGTAATATTAAACAACAATGTGCAGGTATTCTGTTAAAACCAACTGTGGAAAAGAAAATGCTGTGCTGTGCAAATATGCCGTATATTTTTCCTTTTCACAGTCCGTAATAATTGGAATAGTGGGACATTTACAGCATTAGACAAATGGTTTCTCCCATATCTGAAATTTGTCCTTACATATAATTTTAAACAAGTATTGTGTGCACAAGAATGTGCTGTTTTGTTTTGTTCCTCACAGTCAGTTTTAACAGAAAACATGAAAGTTGTATATATGGCTTATCGTCTTATGATTAGAACACTACTACAGAATCTAAATCATCCAAAACTTTGTAACAGTACATGTCCACAGAGTAAACAATGTGAAATACTGTCATTGAAGCTACTATACTCACAGATCCAGCAACTAGAAGGGGCCTCTCTCACACACCATATACCAATGGTTCCAACCGATTTACTCCCTCGTTTTAAGCAATTTCAGTTCCCAACCAAGGTTTTGTTTGCAATAACAATAAACAAGGTTCCAGGTCAGAGATAAGGGACAGGAGGACATGGATGGGGAGGGGAGGATGGCACAGGAAACAGGCACAGAGTGGAGGAAGGAGAAGATAAAGTGAGAGGGTATGCCACAGCATTTATATGGATCATTTTACTGTTTGCTAAGCTTCATTTCTCTTTCCGCAAAATATGTAACATGCGTTATTACTTCTTCTGAGGACGACAGGTTTATTTTTATCAAAAACTAGGTACAAGTTTGAATTAATTTTTGGCATGCAACTGGTTGGCTGTATAAGTCCCATTGTATCCATATCTCTTTAGCAAGGGATCTTACATAATTATTGTAAATATGCTTTGTATTCATTGAACATATAACAGTCGAATATAAAATGAAACATCAGGCAGAAAAGTGTCCAAGACATAAATGTCAAAATGTATAAAACTATGTGACACTTCTAATATTCTCAGCTAGAAATTTCAAAGAGAGACCTCAGCAACAAACAAACAAACAAATACTACAGAAATATCTCACTGTCAAAGCTGCTTAGTCTTTTTGAGAACTGTATATTGAAACACCTTTAACCTCTATGGCCAGGTCTAGAAACAAGAATAATGAGTCAGTTTGCTCCACTTTGGTCAATTCAATAACTTAACAAGTTAGTATTTCAAAGACACAGTTAAGTTTCAGTACAAATATAAATTACAGCAGGATAAACATTTGTGGCTGTTCTTGCAAAGTAAATCTAATTTACAACTTGCCCAGAGAACATCAGGATACTGGCAGCACAGAGAAAAGCCGAATGAATAAAATGTCAGTAAAGTACAGGAAAGTGAGGAAATGACCACAAATATATCTTACCTTGCATGCCTGTATCATTTTGGCAACTTCTACTTTAGTCTTCCCTTTCACTGACTGGCCATTTACACCAACAAGCTCATCCCCACTTTGTAATGTGCCATCTTTTGCTGCTGGGGTGTTGTCAAATACCTGGTGTATAAATGAAGGAATTTACTTTATGGTAATAAAGTAAAAAATGGGCATAAACAATAACATACACTGGTGTCCAAAATTAAAATAACAAATGGAAATTTTGCAAGGTTGTGTTTATTTTGCCACAAAACAGTATAAAAAGGTGATAGTAAAGTAGAAACAATGTAAACGAAAGAGAATGTAATCAACTGCAACATGCATAATGGTAGACAAAAATGTTCTTCATTTCTTTCCAACTTAATGGATTTGCACGCACGTTCTGACAACTGATTAATGTGCTCAGTATGGGATGTGACCACCTCTGGCATCAATACAGGTTTGACAACGATGGGACATGCTGTGAATGATGTCATCAATCTCATGTTGAGGCAATAACGCCTATTCTTCCCGCAGAGCTGCTCACAAGTCCTGGAGAGTGGTGGGTGGATGCTGAGATGATACAACCTGTCTCCCTAGTGCACCCCACACATCCTCTATGGGATTCAAATCTGGAGAGCAAGCAGACCACACCATGCCTGCAATATCTTCCATTTCCAAAATGATATTAAGCACCCATGCTCTACGAGGTCGGGCACATCATCCATCAATACGAAGTCTGGGCCCACAGCACCTTGCAAAAACCGTGTGTGAGATCCCAAGATCTACTCGCATTACCTAACAGCAGTTAAATCTTGCTGATTCGCCCATACAATTTCATAAAAAGGTGTTCGAGTGGTCAGCATAATCCTTGCCCACACCATTAGGGATCCTCCTTGGTATCGGTCTCTTTCCACAATGTTAGGGTCCCGTAATCATGTTCCAAATGCCCACCAGATGTGAATACACCAAGAATCGCTCTCCAGACCAAATCAGGATTCATCTGCGAAAAGAACAATGGCCCACCATTTGACTGTCCAGGGGCATGTTGATACCTCCACCCTGGATGTTCCTTTCTGTGGAGACATGCCAAGAGGTAAACAGACAGCAGGTATCCAACAATAAAGGCCACTCCGCTGAAGCTTTCTGCACACCGTTTGCCTCAATACAACATGGCCATGGGATGCTGCAAGGTCAGATGACAGTTAAGGTGCAGTATAAAGGCAGTACCATCATGTCCTTACAGCCAAATAACAATCCACTTTTTCTGTTGTTCAGTGGTCGGTTCTGTCCTGGTCTCTGTGATACAGTTTCAGTCTCTATAAACTATCGCCTCATCCTAAAAACAACAGGAAGATTCACATTAAGCCATTGAGCCACATGAGTATGCAACTCTCCTGCTTCCATTCTTCCTATGGCCCTCCACAGCAATGTCCTGCACCATCTATGACTGTATACACAGTGACTGTGGATGTGGGACTACCCTGCAAACAACAATACCACACTTGATCATGCCCTGATGTCATTGCTGGCGTGGTTGTCCATTGATTGGAATGCCATCTTCCATGCAGAACACAATTGTAATGACATCTCTTGACAGTTTGTATGATTATATTGTGAATTAGACACAGGATGGGAAAAAAGTAGTTTGTTGCTTTAATTTTGGACACCAGTATATTTTAATAAACAATGGGTGAAAATCATGGAAAAAGTTATGGCAAATAAGAAAAATAGGAATATCCCCATGAGCTCCTTAGAGAAGGAAAAATGCAAATCAATAAAATTTTGGTGAAATGGCACTTTCACTCTTTAGATTTTACACTGATAAGAACACAAGCGGCACATAATAATATATTACTACTGTAGGATGCAGAGCTTTGGTTTGTCTCAACTGAGCAATTGATAGGTGTGTTTTATTGCTTGTTAGAAATAAATAATTTTTAAGTCGTGATATCATCAACTTTAACACAATGAACATACTTTATTATACCATTACTAAAACATACCCTGCCTTGTTAACAAATGCCAACTGTGTTTCACTTCTTCACAGACTAATGAGAATGTATAAGAGCAGTTCTTTTATACAGACTTAAACAGATTATCAGTACAAAAGCAGAAGGCAAAAATTTGTGGAAGTTCTTCCACAAAACTTGCATCAACATTGACTTTTAAATTATTCTGTACCACCAAACTAGTGTTCAATATATGAGAAGTAGTAGCTTCTCTCTCTGGGATTTGTCTTTGTTATTTTCACTTCAGATTAAGAGATGTGCACACGGCAAGCCGAGCCACATAATCCATTTTCACAGCTTTACCAGTTTGGTTCCCATATCAAATGCATATGGATGAACAGACTCTACATAATCACGAAGAAAATGGAGCAAGAGTACACAATATCAACATTTTCTTTTTCACTGAATAGCACTAGTTGTGTGTCCTGTCCAAACAATAACAACAACATATACTAACATAACATATACTCAAAACAGTCACAGCTCCATCACAAACCAAAACAGCACCTACTGCCATATCATAACGAATAAACATAAAATAACATGAAAAGTACTGAGCTCAAGTATTCAAGAAACATCCTTTGTTTGAAAGACTTTCAGGCTCTATAGCTACAAGCTACATTAAGAATGCATTTAACCCCTTAAGAGACAATACAGGAGATTGTGTGTGTGTGTGTGTGTGTGTGTGTGTGTGTGTGTGTGTTGCAGGGGGGGGGGGGGTATATGAGCAGCTGTGCTTTCACAGGGATGAAAAGCTCAAGGATGACAGGAACCAACACCTTATTTAGTGTGTGGTTCCTATTCCATACCTCCCTCTATACAGTGAGTTGTTATCTTTGCTCACAACTTTGTTAATGAATTTATATTTGTCAAGTGAAATGAATTGTTAGGCAGCCACACTCATCTACCTTGTGATTTTGAACTTTAACTTTTTGTCCTATTCTGCCTTGACACACTACAGACTAATTTCACATACATATTGCTCCACAACAAATGAACAAATCAATTAAAACTATAGTACCTGCACAATATAAAGACAAGGACACAATGGTGCTCCTCCTCCAATGCTGATTCCAATCAAATTTGAATTGTCCTTCGTAATAGTGACACTCCCAGATGTCACTGTCATGCCCCTAAAACATTCCACAAAATTTAAGTACACTGGAACTTAATAAGCAGCGCAAATAAGAAAAAATAGGATGATAAATCACTCACTATTTGTGGATCAGATATTTCTAAATACTTCCAAATATATTATGTTCTACACTGTTACTACATGTCAGCATAAAACAATATTATAAGACACTGCTAGTACAATGACGAAGCACATTGCTTCACATGATACTATTAATAACAGCAAAGTTACATTTAACACAGTATTATGAGGACTTCCTATAACCAGCTAACCATGCATGCTACATTCTCACATGTTCTCTAAAGGTCCTAAGCTTCAAGTTAACATAAAGGGAAAATTTTAATAAACTCCATTACACTTGTATCTACTTTGTACATAAGGTAGGTATCACTTTGAACTTCAAGTTCCTCTTCTTGTTGAACATAACTGCAGTCTTCTTCTTCTGGCTCTTCTGCATCCCCTCAATTATTGCAAGAGGAAGTATGATACACACCATACAATATTAGGCAAAAATGATACAAATAATTTGCATGTTTTGGTTAAGAACAAGCATGTACCACACAGCAACTCAAGAGTTGTTTTTTGTAGTTTTTGGTCTGAAAACCAGTTTTCTTCAGTTCTTCACACTACACTATCATCATCCTATTGTTGATATGTTTGTCTAGCACTGACAGAGGTATGCCGTATAGACTGACGCACTTGCTAACCCTGTCTGTGCAAGTTGTGTGGTGAGACTCCAATTGCTCACCATCTTCACCCAATACTTTTTTGCGTACATAAAAATGTGCACTTATTTTAAAGTGACTATACTTTGTACTCAGTTCTGTAGTTTCTGTATTACTATCAGACATTTACAATTGCAATAATTAATTTAAAGTTCATAAAAATAAGACAAACCTATGAAGGCCACGATGAAGTTGTGTTAAACAAGTTATCTGAAAATGTCTTTTTAAAACGTCTGTCACATTTTTTTTTTATCAACTGGACAAAAATATTGCACTGGAGAAGAATTCATATCCTGCTCCAGTAAACAGGGTCTACTAAACCAACAATGAAACTCTTTGTGAAAAATCAGTAATAAAAGGCTTAAGATGTTTGTGGTAATAAGCAGTGGAAAATACATACTGCTGCCATGGCGATCATAGACTACATTAGCAATAAAGCTGTTGAAGCAGTACCATTGACTAAATGCTTATGTTCTTCAGAAACGGTCATTCAAAGCAAAAAAGTACAGTAAACATGGGCTCTAAAATGCATATCTTAAGAGCTATGAGCACCTCCTGACCTTTGACATGGTGAAACAAATCTCTTCTACTGTAAGCTCTTTGCTGAAGTAGTAGCATGGACCAAAACAAGAAAACCAAATGTCCTGTAAAAATGGGCTCTAAAGCATATGTCTTAAGAGCTATGAGCATCTGTTCATCTTCAATACTGTGAAACACATCTCTTCTACTGATCAAGTACTCTTAACTCTTCACGGATACATTATAGAGTCCATGTTTACCAGACTTTTTGTTTCAAATGATTGTTTCTGTCCTATCCCTGAATAATGATCATTCCTCCTGAGACATCCAGTAAAACTTGACATAAAAGGAACACAAACTCTGCAGTTTCACCTATCAACAATTAAATCTCTAGTTCTGCATTAATCCTTAATATGAGTTATACTTTTCTTCATTATCCAAGTGTAACTCCCACTCTTTAAATTCCCATCCAGTGCTTTTCTGGAAATAAAGGGCTCCACAGAAATTATTTCATACTGAGAGTGCATACTTGGACACAGTACGATACTGAAAATAGGAATACGGTGGTACTTTTAGTTGTTTATTTGATTTCTGTTTTTCTAACTTTTCATGTGTATGCTGAACTAGACACAAATTGCAGTTACAAAGGACATAACTGGACATTTGGAATTGTGACTTCAAGAAGCGAGTAAGCTGATACCTACACAAGGGATGACTATAATGAACTACCATGTGGATTTTTAAAATATTCTGATTACAGTTTCATTTTATAAGTGCACTAATTATCAAAGTCAGATAAACTTACAATGTATTTTGTGTTAAATTCAGATGTACTAGTGAGCTTCTTTCACTGTTGGTTTCCTCCACCTCCTCTTCTTCTTCAATGCATTTACTTTAGGCAAAGACAAAGCAATATAGAAACAATCAAAAATTGATGTAAATTCTAAAATGCAATAATAGGAACACACACACACAATAATCCCATTTCAAAGAGCTCTTTAACTAAAATTATGGTTATATTGATGGAAAATGGAATATCACATATACATAAGAACACGTAATTTCTCACACAATAAAAGAAGTCTGAGAAGTGGTAGTTCTCCTTCAGAACAAGTCTGCCCCATCCTTGACCCCCATCCCCCATACTCACACACGGAGCTGCTATTGTCTCCTGCAGCCAAATTAAAAATTTCAAAAAATTCTGAGGCAGGATAAATGTCAGCTTTTGACACATTCTGTACTTTCAGAATGATAGCAAAAAAGTCCAGCAAGATTAAATTTCACTTGAACCCAAAACTGGGCCTCTGAAGAGGACTGCAGCATCTGTAAGGCTAAGGCTGTGTTATGAGGCCATTTGGGTTCTGTTGGGTAAGGGATTTGGTAGTGTTACAAGCACAGCAGATCAACAGAACAGAGCTTGGCAGCTACATCAGGCTGATGGAAACACCTAACGTTTAGCGAATAACATTACTCCAAAGTGGGAATATGAGGCTAAGGTTATCACGTGTGAGCATGTTCTAAGGTTGTGATGGTGGGCAAAATTCTCAGTTTGGGAAAGTGAGACTCGGGGACTGCTGAACAAGAGTGTACTGAAACAAGGGTACAGATAAAACAAAGTCTCTGTTTATATCAGTGAAGGAATGAATATTAAGCATAACACATTATTAACAACGTTTCATTAGAAACAGAGCAAAAGCTTGGAATGACCGTGGACTATGAAGGAAATTTGTGCGCGCACGCCGCGCGCACACACACACAACTATGCTACCTGGCTGCTGAGGCCAAACTGCAAGCAGCAGCATATGATGGGAGAAGCAACCAGGTGGTGGGGGTAAGGAGGAAGCTGGGGTGGGGAGAAAGAGGGATAGCAGGGAACAGTAAAGCGCATACAAGGATGAGGTGGAGAGATGGTACGGCAGCTAGGTGCAGTTGGGAGGTCAGACAGATGGCAGGGGTGGGGGTGCGGGTGGGGGGATAGCAGACAAGGAGAGAAGTAAAAAGACTACGAGTGCACTCATGGAATGGAGGGCTGTGTAGTGCTGGAATGGGAACAGGGAAGGGGCTAAATGGGTAAGGACAGTGACTAACGGAGCTTCAGGCCAGGAGGATAGCAGGAATGCACGATATATTGGAGGGAGAGTTCCCACCTGCGTAATTCAGAAAAGCTTGTGTTGGCGGGTAGGATCCAGATGACACAGGCTGTGAAGCTGTCATTGAAATGAAGAATGTCATGTTGGTCACTGTGCTCAGCAACTGGGTAGTCCAGCTGTTTGTTGGCCACAGTTTGTCGATAGCCATCCATGCAGACAGACAGCGTGTTGGTTGTCATGCCCACATAGAATGCAACACGTGTGAAAGTTCAGCGGGCAGCGGAATACCTATGTGGGAGTGGTGGGAAGGATAGTGGGTTTGACATTCCTCATTTCAGGGCACAAAGAGAAGTAGCCAAAAGCCTGCCGGAGACTGTGATTCAACTGCTCCAGTCCTGGGTGGTGCTGAGCCACAATGGGAATGCTCCTGTGTGGCCGGACAGTGGGGCTCTGGGAGATGGTGGGTGACTGGAGACGTAAGGCACAGGAGATCTGTTTCTTTATATTGGATTTTACATTGCTCAATTTTGCCAAATGGCTTTTCTTCCATACCATAACCCAGTGCTGCTTTACTTTGTTATTATTTTGTAATGCATTACTACATCCTGGATTTTCCATTGTTTGAATTATCATGTCTTTCACTGTAACTGATTTATGAAACCTCAAAAATCAAAATTAGGATGGCAACATAGAGACATGAACCTTTTAAAACAAAGAGAGCATAAAATTTAGAAACACATTATACTGCTCTCAAACTACAAGTTTTAAGACCTAAATAAATTATTAGTGACCCAGCAATATCTGTTATGCTCAGGTTCATGAAATTTCTCAATTTTACAACCACTGTGACATACATATTCCAGCAAATACTTCAGATAAATTAAAATAAACAAAAACAAGGAAACAAGGCAACTCCGTGGCTGTAGTGGATTGGGTTCGTGTCTTTCAAACTGGCTGGCAAGCTTGGGTGCATTTGAGAGTAAATGTTGTTATAAGCGTGTGTCTATAAACTAGAAGAAGAATACTGTCAATAAGAAAAAATGTTCAAATGGCTCTGAGCACTATGGGACTTAACATCTGAGGTCATCAGTTCCCTAGAACTTAAAACTACTTAAACCTAAGGACATCACACACAACCATGCCTGAGGCAGGATTCGAACCCGCGACCGTAGCGGTCACTCGGTTCCAGACTGAAGCGCCTAGACCCGCTCGGCCACCACGGCCAGCTGTCAATAAAATTCTTCTGGGCTGTTGACTGTGGGTTCCCCTCTCTCGCCTATTGCAGCAGACACCTTCAAGCACACTTTTGAGAAACAGCTGTCCCATCTGCACCATTATGCCCCGATTCCTAGCTCCAATATGCTAATGATGCCTTCATCACCTGGTCACATGGAAAGAAAGAACTACAGAATTCCCATCAACATCTCAATCAACAGCATAGTAAAATACAATTTAATATGGAGATTCGAAAGAATGGGGTGCTGATTTTCCTACGTGTTAAAGTTTACCAAAGGCCTGATGGTAAACTTGGCCCAGAGTATACAGAAGAGCCACCAGCATGGGCAGGTACCTCCACACCTCCTCCCATCATCGCCCTATGCAGAAGACATTCGCCCTTCACACTTTAAACAGGAGGGCCCACAGGATCAGCAATGATGAACACCTGAAGGCAGAACTACGAAATGTCAGATCCATTTTTGGAGCCAATGGTTATGGCAAGAATATGATAGATGAAACTATGATAACAAAGCATGAAGGCAATAGGGAAGAGCAGAAGGATGCACAGAACGTTGCCCTACTACCATGTGTACAAGTGGTCACTGAACGTATGGGCAAAATTTTCCACCAAGCCGACATCACGCCAATATTTTGGAACAATAACTAAATAAAACATGTTCGAGGCTCAAAGAAAGATGCGGTTGACAAGCTAAACATCGTAGAAGTCTACGAAATCGGTTGCAAATGTGGACGTCTGTATGTAGGCGACACAGGGTAGCCAATCAGCAAACGAATTGCAGAGCATAAAATATATATCCATCTGGGACAACATGCCAGATCAGGAGCGGCGGAACAGATCAGAGGTGGCCGAACACCAGGATGAGAGCGATAAACAGGTAATATTCCAAGCAGCCCGCATACTGGCAAAGCAGCCAATTATACTGAGGAGGAAGATCAGAGACGTGATACAAATAGCCAAGTGACCCACCAACATGAATAGAGAGGACGGGTATACATTTCCGGCAGCAGTGATAATGCTACAGGAGGACAACACGCACAAAGCAAATCACACAGGAGCACAGGGGAACTGTGGTGATCGTATGTACACAGAGCGCAAGCACTCCACAGCCCGCACCTGGCAACAAGTAAACAGCACTATGTCACAGCCACCACCTGCTTCTAATTCACCTGTTTTCACCAATGGCAAGAAATAATATAAAGACCAATCAAGTACATCTTTACCCACTGATGACATGAAATAATATAAAGACCAATTATGAATGCCTAACATCCCTCCTCCTATCCTCAAGTACCATGTCAAATTACGAAAACAGCTTCCTCTGCTAATATACAATATCTTAAGTCTCTCTCATTCAGCAGGCAGCTCAGCGCATAGTCCTGAGGAAGGTCACCTGCAACAGTGGCTGAAACGTCAGACTATTTTATATATTGACAATGTGGTCAACAGCCCAGAATAATTTTGTTGATAGTTACAATGGCCGTGGAAGCCTACGATTATACAGAAGAAGAGTAGTACAGCACCTCATAAGCTACTAATAGTTCTGTACTGTTATAGTTGTTTATACACATTACACCAGTCAACATTAGATGTGAGTTTGCCTTTCATGATTTTTGTTTGTTGTCTTACACTGAAAATTTCATTATTGCAAAATTGCATAAGCTAAACTAACATACCCAGAAAAAATAATCTAGATTACCATAACATATGACATAGAATAAGAGTGAAAGACAATAGTAACAATTTAAAATAAGCAATTCTCATTAACATACTAAAAACAAATTATAGAAATAATTGCATCACTTTTAAATATAAAACTCATTTAGCAAATGAAGCAACTGAATGTAATGAACAGGTAAGGCCAATGCATTCTGAGATGCTGGAGTTGGCAGTTTTTGTGTGTGTGTGTGTGTGTGTGTGTGTGTGTGTGTGTGTGTGTGTCCCTTTTAGTGATAAAGTCTATGGCTAAAAGCTTTATGTAAGTGTCTTTTAATTGTGCCTCTGTGCAACTTGACATGTCTTCTTTACGGTAAGTAGCAATCTGTCTTTTCCTACATTGTTTATAAAATAACAAATGATAGTACAAATGCTTGGAATAACAAGGAAATCATACTGAGTACACTAACTCAACAGTGGACAATAATTTACACCACCTTACCAAAGATATGTGACTATGCTATTATGATATTCACAACATAGTGTTCCCATAATTTGAATTTATCTGTTAATGTCTGAGGAGCTATGTTGTTTGTGAAATTGATAGCATGTTAGCAAATCAAATAATGGACTTGAAAATGCAGCTTCAGCAACTAAAGTACGCAAAACTTAGAGTTAAATGTGCTTCCATTGATAATACTCAAATAGTATTAATACATTTTACTACGAGCGTTGTTCAGAAAGTAAGGCCTGATTTTTTATAAAACATAAACCATTACATATTGTTTCAAGAAACTGTTTTTATTTAATTCCTTTGTATTTTTCTACATTGTTTTGATACTTGTCTGCACATTTGTTATAATGTTCTACAAGTTTTTAATCAATTGGTCATAGACATCTGCTGCCTTTGAGGATAAAAAGTCTTTAACTGCTTCTTTTGCCTCATCATCTGTTGCGAAGCACTTGTCACCGAGAAACTCCTTTAGGTAGCGGGACAAGTTAAAATCACTCAGGGCCAAGTCTGGACTGTAGGTGGGTGGACAATCTGTTCCCATCCAACAGATCTGATCAGACTTTGGGTGTGAATGGCAGAATGGGGTCATGCAGCAACAAAACTCCATATGACAGTAGACCACGCGGCTTATTCTGTATTGCACATCAAAGTTTTGTCAGGTTAACACAGTAAGCAACTGCATTTATTGGTGTCCCTGGCTGAATAAACTTGACTAATAAGTCTCTGTATATCTCAAAACACAGCTGCCATAACGTTGCATGTTGAAATTGGCTGCTTTGGCCTTGACTTTGACTGGTGATGTTATCTGAGAACATTCGGTTGACTGACATTTAGACTCTGGGGGTCATGTGAGAAATCTGTGTCTTGTCCCATGTGACAATGTTCTCTAAAAAGTGATTACCTTCCTAGAGATACCGATTCAAAAAATTAAGAGCACAAGCTGTTATTTCCATTTTGTTTTTCTCATTACACAGCCTCAGAAACCAATGTGTGCACAATTTATGAAAGTCCATCTTTTCAGAGACAATTTGTGTGAAGTTGTTCTACTCACATTCAGAAACTCCAATGCTGAAATTGTGAATCGCCAGTCTGCACAAATCTTTTCATTCATGGCTTTGACCAAATCTGAGATCACTGATGGTTGGCCTGAAAGAGGTTCATTAAGGACTTTTACCCATCTGTTCTTGAAAACTATCACCCACTTACAAATTTTCTTGTCATTCATTGTGATAAAGCCATATATCTCACTTATATGGCAATGAACTTCTGCTGCTGCAACATTTATTGCTGTCAGAAACTCAACCACTGACAGTATTTCACAGTTGGCAGGCTGAACAACTGTTTTAAACATTTTGAGCTGACACTGCGAACAGTACACTGCAAGAATATTAAATCAAATAGCATTGTTTGGTGAGCAAAGCATGCCTAGAGTTGGTGCGCATGTGCATTTCAGTGTTCGTGACACATCTGATTAGCTGCAGCAATTCGGACCTTACTCTCCAAATAACCCTCGTATCATGAACTTCATGTTACATACTTTCATTGTAATCAGATGTGATTTTTACATGTTCCAGTTAATACGTCTTCTTACCTGTCACACAACTTTTCTCCTTCACTTTTTGAATCAGTCTTCCTGCATTCTTGGATATGATCTTCCACTTCTTTGCGTTTGTTCTCAGATGGAGTTGGTCTACCCAACAAATATTTAACATGCTAATGAAGGAAGAACTTTTAGCAGTAAAACCTCTTCATTTGTTCACAAAAGGGATTCAAAAGCTAAGGGAACTCCGAAATTTAAAATAATTTAATTATGAAAAGATAGCTCTAAAAACAGTTCCTCCTTTAAACTAAGAGACCATTCTCAACAATTACAGGATTTCAAAAGATTGTTACAGAGACATATCTGAATTTACAGTCAAGTGAGTTAATATGCTTCAACTAACAACAGATATGTACAACTGTGATGCTCCATTAAGTTGTTCACATGGTTACGATCATTACATTCAGAGCAGTTACTAAAGCTTGCAAGATTGAAAATTTTATCAAACCCAATCATTAAGAATTCCTAGATATGTATAAAAGGCAAATCCACTCTCGCTATAACAACACACAAATAATGTATACATACTGGAACTGTTATTTTATTCACCTCAGAAACAAATATAGCAGCATCTGACCTTTTCCTACCTTCTCTCAAAGACAAAAATTTTGATGATATGATTAATTCACAATAAATACCAGAGCTCATAACATGGAATATTACTGACATTAATTAAACTAAAATGTAGCAGATTCTGCAATACTGCAAAGTTTATTTTACAACCACAAATATAACTGATAACAATGGCAAACTAGCACTATATCAAAACTATGCTACTTTTTAAATGAAATTTTTTATCCATCTAGCCATTATGGCGCCCTTTATCCAACTAATGTCAGATCTGAACTGATATTCTGTCACTATTATGTGGAGAACTGACCATAGCTGTGTATAGGTATTATTAAATAAGATCGCCATTCCCCTAGCTACTGCCAGTTCACCCTGGGGATGAATCCATGCACCCCTTGTGTCTGTGTCTAGTGTTCGTCACATGATCTAATTTAATAACATTTTTCAATTTTTTTAGAGGATATGTATCTGAGATACGACTTGGAACCACCCCAGTATTTATTTACCTTGATGGATGTGGAAAGCCACCTAAAAACTACATCCAGGTTGGCTTGCAAACCAGGCTCCATCATTAATCCCCAAGGCAGATTTGATATGTGGCCAGCATGCCTTCCCATGACCCAGAAGCAGGCACTTTAATGTGCTCGACCATCCAGATGCGATGAAAATTTTTATTGCTTGTGTGCATGTAACAACTATGACGGTAGTTTGAAAAAATCTTGGAACGGAATAGAAAAACAGTACTTACATTACTCAAACTATTTTTATTTTTCGATGTAGTCTCCTTGTAGATTAATGCACTTGGTCCAACGATGTTCCAGTGCCTTGATCCCATCTCAAAAATGAGTTTCGTCCAGGCCTGCAAAATAGTTGTCAACTCCGGTCATCAATTCTTTGTTTGAAGCGAATCTTCATCCACCAAGAAAAATATTCAGTTATGAGAAGAGATGGAAGTCTGACAGAGTCATATAAGGTGAATAAGGCGGGTGTGGCAACAACTCATACCTTAGTTCATGTAATTTTGCCATGGCGACAGCACATGTGAGCGGGCACACATGTCTTGACGGAACGACTTTCTTCCTTGCTAAACCTGGCCTTTTTTTCGAATGTCTTTTGTAGCAATTTGACCAGGAGTTTAGCATAGTATTCTCCATAATCTACAAACACAATCCCCATAGCATCCCAGAACACTGATGCCATGACCTTTCCCACTGAAGGAATTGTCTTTGCTTTCTTTGGTGGCGTAGAATCAGTATGTTTCCACTGCTTTGACTGTTGTTTTGTCTCTGGGGTATAGTAGTGCACCCAAGTTTCATCGGTGGTCTCAAACCAGTGCAATAAATCTTGTTCGTTTCTCCTAAAACGGGCCAAACATCGTTCTGATATGACCATTCTCATGTGTTTTTGATCCAGTGTCAAGAGTCGCGGCACCGATCTTGAAGATAATTTTTTCATTTCTAATTCTTCAGTTAAAATGTGATATACCCTTTTGGATTACATCTGGCAAGCATGAGCAATTTCATGCACTTTCAATTGGCAATCCTCCATGACCATGTTGTGCACTTTTGCAATTATTTCTGGAGTAGTGATACATCTTGGCCAAACACTGCGCGGGTCATCATCTAAGCTCTCCTCACCAAATTTAAATTGGAAATTGGCATGAATATCATTTGCTTTCAAACCTTTCTTTACAAAGTATCACTGCTCAAATCTCAGTTTTTTCCATCTTTGCAAATCACTATGTGGGAACAACAACAGAGCCATGTCAGAGCCACAGCTCTCTTCCAAGAGCACTGACGTGGCACATGTTTACAGGCAATAATCCAAATAATATCAAGTGAACAACTTGTTGCGCTAGCACTGACTTTGCGTAGTGATTCCAAGAACTTTTCAAACCACCCTTGTACTTTCTCTTCTATAGTTTTTAATTTCCTATTGACAAACAAGGACATTGATAATGACATGAATGTTTGCTTACACAATGAATGCAGCAGGAATTAACCATGAATCTCCTTAGGGATCTATTCTGGCATTCCCCCAAAAAGATGCAGAGAGAAAAATCGGAAACAGGTAGCTGACAATTTTAAAAAATGTCTAAACTATTTGCTGGCATCTCATAATTATATGTTTCAAGAGAAATCATGTGTTGCAGACCAAAGGAAACCTCATTAGCCCCCCCTCCCCCCCCCCCCTACAGAACAGGACCATGAAGCATGCCTGGGTGGATCAGTTAGTAACTGCACCTCCTACAAAAAGTAGCAGGTCCCAGTCGGGAGCTCCGTATTAATCTTTAAAACAGAAGGGAATGTGTGAAATATTTACCTTTTACTTTTTATTTTCTAATGTGTAGATGGATATAAGATGTTGCTCAGCAACCCATCGTTTTTAAAAACGATAGCAAAAATACTGACCTACTCATGTATGCAGTGCAAACTTAGTGATGTGCCTACATGTAATTTTTGAATACAACTGTGAAATATTTTGAGTGACAAATTATAAAGCAAACAAATCAATTTACCCTCAAGCATTTGTGTCAAAATGAACAAGAGGAAGTGGTGAAACAAGTAGCAAATGTTTTGACATGTAATAAAGGACGGAATCGTCAAATTTAAATCTAATTCACTATTTTTTTTCCAAATCTTCGTTCCTGTACTGTGAGTATTCTGTAGTCAATCTATCACTTAACCTCATTGCCATCCATCTGCCAAATACTTGTACACTGATCCAAATTCAGAAAGTTCTTTTATGTTTAGTAATAGGAGATTGTATTATGGCAGTTAGCCTCTACAAGGGGGCTAAAATGGCAGTAAAATTAATGACATTACAGACTAAGCTCAAATGAAGCCTACAAAATACTGTACCTCTGGGTCTGCTAAATATTTATTAACTGTATATATGAGAAAAGAACGTTTGGTTCTAGGGTTGCATCTGACAAATGGGGGATTCTTAAGATTACAAGTATTGTGTTATGGTTGTTGTCGGTGATAGCACATCCAAGAGAATGAAAGTACTTTTTGGATGATTGATGCATGTAGTGAACGAAGCAAAGCTGTTATTGGAGATGAGCATAAGTAACAAAATACAGTCATAAAAGCACTGCAACCCCATTCATTAGTTTTACAGTTGTGCTTCTGAACATACTGTTATTGCAATAAAATATTGGACATATCAATAAACCAACCACAGTGCTTCACATCTAACTGGCTGCTATAATAGAATATACGATGGTATATGGATCAAATTACACTACACCTCTTCTAGGTAATATTCACAGTAATATAACAGCATTCAGTTTGACACTCTTGACTGTTCTTAGGTAACAAAAATAAGTAGGAAGGGATAATAAAAGCTGCTTTGAACTACAGTTTGCAAAACAGTTTATTTTTTTTCAATTTTTTGTTACATTAAATGACAATTGCACTATATACGTGGCAATGGAAACAAAAATACACACCCAAGAATGCTACAGACATAGTTAGCGTTTTACAGGAAGCCTCATATTGCATATATGGAACAAAAGCACAACCTAATATAATGTAATTGAGAGGTACAAACATTTTTACAGGATGTGGAATTCCTTGTTTTTCTGTTATGAATACTCACAGTTCATCAACCACATCTACACTCACATGTAGACCAGTACGTTGTTTTTCTTCCCTGCATGTTGCTACCTGTAATTCTGGACTACATGCAGTTGAAGGGACGCAAGAAAAACAAATAATAGTCCAGTTATGTATAGTTCTAAAATTAGCTGGAAAAATTATACACACTGCTATTCAAAGATGTACATTTAAGGAGAAATCTTGAAAATCTGAACATATTCATATACTGTTGTCACAAAAGTATTAACACCATTATCATAATTGTCAGTGGATGTAATGCACCAAGTATAGGAAGTTTGAGTCAAATATGTGCAGCTAGAATCTCATGTCAAAACTGTTGTTCTTTCCTACCTATTTCACAAATAACTTCAATCCAAGTAATTTCATGTAAATATTTAGAGCTGAGAAATGTGCAAGAATCCGCCTACCTACAAAGCTGCCTACTTAATGATGGGTGAATAGACAGCTATAATGGCACACTGAATAGTGGATACATATTATGTTGTAAATGTGTTGTTTCTCCCTTTACATGTTGAATCCCTTGTTTTGTTATATAGTCCTGTATAAAGCGTACTTACAATATACCACGGATCTTCCATTGTGTGCTGGTGCTGGCAGTTTGTTATCATTGTTCTTGGCCAATTAGGTGATAGTATGCCAGTAAGAATCTCTCAATCTTATAATTTTGGCTGTTGCAAATATTTCACTTTTTTTTCTGAGTAGGTCACAATTTCTGAGGTTGGAATTTGGTTGGGACCTAACAGCACAGCTTAAATTGTTGCAAATGGAACAAAATACCAGCTAACTTCTTTTTGAATTACAGAAAATATGAATGAGCCCTATGATTAGCTACCCACATCTCACTCATGATTCACTGTGTTCACTTCCCATTATTCATCTTGCAAACCATTACCAACAGCAGCACGCAATGTAAAAGCCACGGCACACTGTAAGTGCGTGTTTACCAAAGTCTTAATTCTCAAGACACTGAATTTATGACATGTGTTTAAAAAAATACTTGGGTTGAGACCCAGAAGCATAACACATAACATACAACTTGTCTGCTTAGAGATAATCCATCACTCCATCAAAACCAAAAAGTTTTTATCTCTGTCAGGATACTGTGTGAAAACAGATGAATCTTTTACACGGCAAAAAAGGGAAATTCACATTTTATGTTCTGAACACACACAAAAAAAAAAAAAAAAAAAAAAAAAAATGTCACAGAGTGGTAGATATGATGCATAACAACAAATCACTCTGACACTGAGCTTCAGGGTTCTTATGAGGCTGAACTGATACAGAAAATATTTTTTACTTGCCTGAAGCATTAAAGCACTAGAGCTGTGAAATCCATCTATCTGGTTAATACCACTGAAAATCATTTCCAGCAGGTTGATGAAATACCAATAATATGGAAAGATGACAACATTACAGTGGAGATATTGAGTTGCAGATAGGCACAACAAAATAAATCCTGGATTTTGCATTGTTTAATAATATGGAAAGGCTAGACTGCTACTCACCACACAGGCAAGGTGTTGAATCACAAATAGGCACGATGAAAAAGAACACTGTAAATATTTTCAGCTTTTGAACAAGGCCCTTCTTCAGAAACAGAAATCATACACTCACACAACAACAAGAACAATAGCAACTTGTACACACACTACTACTGTCAGTGGGCACTAAGGCTCAACTGTCACTGCATCTGACAAGAGCAGCAACCTAGCTGGACACTAGTGCTACCTGTGGGAGTGTGCAGTGATATGATGGGGACAGGATATAGCTGCTAGGAGGCAGATTTGATGGCGGAATAGAAAGAGTGTGTGGGTGTAAAGTCTGAGGCTGTGGTGTTATGGGAATGAAGGATACGGTGTAGCGAGAGTTGCCACCTGCACAAGTCAGAAAAGATGGAGTTGGTGGGAAGAAATGAGATGGCACAAGCCATGAAGCAGTCATTACAGTGAGGCAAATTGTGTTAGTTGCAAATTCCAGAACTGGGTCAAGCAGACTCTTGGCCAGAGTATGGCAGTGGCCATTCATGCAGATAGACAACTTATTAGTTATCATGCCGACATAGAATGTGGCACAGTGTTTGCAGCTACACTTGCAGATTACAAGGCTGCTTCCACAGGTGGCCCTGCCTTTGATGCGATGAGATGCCAGTGATGGGACTGGAGTAAGTCACATTCATTGTGGGCAACTTATTTCCTTGCAAATCAGTGTTTGTGATTTACGGTCACTGTAAAAAAATAATTCACCAAGAACTTTCGTGTGCAACAGCAGGAATAAATGCACATTTCTGAGAATTTTCAGAACTTACAATTGTAGTGGGCATAATCTATTTTGTAGTAAACTGGCATTTCTGATTTACTAAGTAACTAACATATTGTGTTACAACCAGTTTTTCCTTTCAATAGGATCATATATTATCTGCACTTATCGTACACTAAGTTGGATGGTGTCTATATCCTCGAAAATGTTTCTTGAAACTAGTAACTTTCATCCCAGGTTTTTATGTTGTCTTAACAGAAATCTCATTTTGCGTACTAATTGTTTCAGTTCTTAAAGAAAATAAGGAATATCTTAGCTTAACAAATTAAAAGAGGAAGATATTTGTTTATTGGTCTGTAAAACATTGCACCAACCACACTGGAGTCCCACTGCGAGTGCTGCTCTCAAACACGGGATGCATTAGTTAACATTCAAAAGCAGCTGGAAATTGCCCTGACTACCATCAAATGATTGGAAGCTGTTGTGAATGGGAGTGTTGGGGAGCTCCCAAAAGTCGTGCACCAGAGATATCAAAGGTACCTCAAGTACTGTACTCGCCTGTGGATACTATGAACTGCAGGATCGATCACTACTCATTCAGCTGACTGTGAGTGGTACGTCAGTGTTAGGGCTCAGCATCCTGTACAGGATGGCAGGTCGCGAGTTGCCGAAGGACTTGAAAGCCAAGGTGAACAGAATGGGTAGCATCTTGAAATGAAGTTCAACAAAAATGAAGGGGGTAGAGGCTTAATAAAATGCAGTCAAACTAAATTGATAATACTGAGAGAATTAGATTAGAACAAGAGAAAATAAATAATGTTGAGTCACAGACAGACACAACAAAATGACTGCTAAACATATAAACTTACAGCCAGAAGGTCCTTCTTCTGAAACAGGCAGCATACACACACAAATTCATGCAAATGCAGCTCACATATACATGACCACTATCTATGGCTGCCAAAGCCAGAATGCGAGCAACTGCATCATAGGAGAAGCAATCTGGATGGTGGGGATAAGGAGGAGGCTAGGCAGGAAGGGGGAGGCAGAGCAGGGTACACATTCTCTGCCATGGTTTCAATGGCCTCTTGTTGTCCTCTGATGAGGAATGTCTTACTCACATCCTCCCCACCCCTCCCAAAGTGGCCAAGAAACAGCTGGACCACTCAGTTGCTGAACACGCTACCCGGCATAATGTTCTCCATTTTAATTACTGTTTAACAGCCTATGCCACCTGGATCCTTCCTACTAACACCAGCTTTTCTGCCGGCCGCGGTGGTCTCGCGGTTAAGGCGCTCAGTCCGGAACCGCGCGACTGCTACGGTCGCAGGTTCGAATCCTGCCTCGGGCATGGATGTGTGTGATGTCCTTAGGTTAGTTAGGTTTAAGTAGTTCTAAGTTCTAGGGGACTGATGACCACAGATGTTAAGTCCCATAGTGCTCAGAGCCATTTGAACCATTTTTGAACCAGCTTTTCTGAACTGCAATATATCCTAACTTCCCACAACCCTCCTGACCTCAACCTTCATCAGTCATTGTCCTTCATTCACCTATCCCCTTCCCTGTTCCCACTCCACGGCCTTCTATTCCACAAGTGCACCCACGGTTTTTCTACTTCTCTCCATCTGCCCCACCCCCCTCCTCCTCCGCTCTCTGTCTAATCTCCTAACTTTACCTAGCTGCCCTACCCTCTCTCTACCTCATCCCTGTATGCTCCCACACATAGCACATTACTGTCCCCTACCCGTACCCACTTTTATTCTCCTCCCCGCTCGAGCCTCCTCCTTACCTCCACCATCCCGATTGCTTCTCCCATCTTGTGCAGTTGCTCACAGTCTTGACTCAGAAGCCACAAACAGTGGTCGTGTGTGTGAGCTGCAACTGTGTGAATGTGTGTGTGTGTGTATGTATGTAGTCTATTTCAGAAGGCCTTCTGGCCAAAAGCTTACATGTTAAGTAGTCTTTTTGTTGTGCTCATCTGCAGCTCAGCATCTCCACTATATGATGAGTAGCAATCTACTCTTTTCGTAATATTGTCATTATTCTGTTTTCATAATATTGTCATTATTCCACCGTTAGAAAATAAATAATAAATGACAAAGGCATAAGTAAAGGGACATAAAGTACAGACTGGCGATAGTTAAAAAGCTTTCAGGCAATGAAAAATTTGTTAGCATCGAATATAAAATTAAGCATATCACAATGTCTTTTCTGAAAGTTTGTGTATGTAGTGCAGCCTTGTATGGAAGTGAAAAATGGGTGATAAATAGTTCAGACAATAAGAGAAGAAAAGCTTTTGAAATATGGTTGGTACTACAGAAGTATGATGAAGAATGGATGGGTAAATCAGATAACTACTGAACAGGACTGAATTAATGAGATCGTAAAGTAGCAGACCAGGAAACAACGTAATGAAGTGATCAATGCCAGGACTGATGCACATTCCAATACAGAGGCTGCATATAGAACACACAGTTTGTAAACTACTGCTAACATTTCCATCTTGGTTTCACTTTAACATGGGTTTATAATAGTCATTATGCTTAAATAGACTTCCTATCAGAATTCAAATTATCTTTATTTTATGAAAACCTACTTTTGCAATTCCTGAAAACACACTAACAAATTATTTATTTTTGATACAGTTGTTACATATTGTTAATTACTAGACCAAGAGTCAATGCAATATCAGCACCAAACTTTATTTTATAATTAAAAACCAAATCAACATTTTCTGTTATTTTGTTTACAAATCACATATTTGGTAAAATTTCATACAGAAAGCCACATTTAATAAAGACTCTCATTATGTAAACCATATTTCCATTTTTTGTACAGCATATGTTCGTACCTAGATTTGTGTAAAAGCTTAATTTTTAATTATAAGTTTAATAATACACATAGTAATAATAACATGTAGTATCTTGATTGGTGACTCTTATTTACAGTCCATTGGATGAGTCCAATTAGGCAATCCAATGCAGCCTCTTTTCAGTTTACCTTGAAGACAGTATGCAATATGTCCATATGCAAAAACTTTTACAAGATTGGAGTATCTTTATGAGATCTTATAAAACAATGAAGATGAAACCAAAGTCAAGTGTACCATACTTCTTTCGTTAGACTACTCTTATGTTTCTTTATGTGTGATGAAGCTATTTGGCATAAACAACGGTGAGAAATGATCACCGATAATCGCCCTTATAATAACAGAGGAAGTCTAAGCTAAGTAGTTTTCTGCAAAGGCAATGAACAGTACCATATTCTGTACAATATTTCGAAAACCAGTTAGAAGCCAAAGGCAAATTCCATTTTTCATCACTATATCTGAATATTTTGTAGCAGACTGTAAAAGAAGAGAAACGAAATTTGTGGCACAGCTTGACTGAATGAAGGAAAAGGTTGACTCATCCTGAGGCATCAAGGAATAGTTAATTTGGTAACTGGGGGAAGGGTGACTGGAAATAATTCCTGGAACAGAGCAAGGTTTGGCTACAGTAAACAGGTGCAAGAACAGTAGTTGGAGCAGTTATGCATAGATGAAGAATCTTGCACATGGCAGAATAGCTTTGAGAACAGTATTAGGACTGAAAATAGCAACAACACACTGTTTGGATGAAACTGACACGTTCAAGAAAATCAGTAATGAGGCACTGTATCAAATGATAATTCCAGACAAAAAAAGTCTATGAAAATGGCCAACGCATATTTTCACAAATAATTTATTCCTATTACTACCAATAAAACTAATGAAATGTGTGTTTATCAACTAACATTCTCGTTTCATTGCAAGGTTTATTTATTTTAAAAAATGATGAAAATAAAACATTTGCTAATACCAATAACTATGCAATTTGAGACTTGTAACTGGTTTACTGCCTTTTCAACCAGAGAGATTTAAAATGACCTTTCTTAACTCCTGACAGATTCTCAAAGTGATTCCTATTTTGTCTTTTTTTTCCATTTCTGTAAGCACGAGAGAGACACATTTTTGGAGACAAGAAATTAATCACCCATCACCATAGAAAGCAAAAGACAAAACGAAAAGGTTCTACTATAAATAAAACAAAATTCAAAAACAAAATGTTAACATACATGCGATCTTCCATGGTACCAAAATAACTGTCTTCCTCGTCGGAATCACTGAAGACACCACCATAGAGCCCTCTCAAAATAGGTGAGTACTCAGCCATTTGTGGACGCCTTCCTTATCTAATATGATACAAAAATCATTAACAAAACATAAAAACCAAATAAATGTCAGCTGAACTGCAATTATGTTTTACTTAGGTCTCTCCTTTTTAATTTCAAGAATCAATTGCATCCTCCTGACTTTGGTAATTAAAAATACTAATGACAGCACGGTGTGTCAAAAAACTTTTTATTTGATTCTGGATACATCGGTTTTTATACAAATGGAATTCGTGGCAGTTTTTGGAAAAAAAGGAACACTCGCTTTTTATCCCTTTTTAAAAGTGGCTTATTACTGTGGACATGTGTAACGCCTGTCAAGTGTACTTAGCTAACTGAAAGAATAGGAAAGACACTTACATCTTGTCTTCTTCTAAAAAGTAGTCGTCTTCGTACTCGAGCATCGTCTGTGCTAAATACATTGGTACTTATGTTTATTACTGTCACTTTGTTGTTTGTTTGCCTGTTTACGTTGCTTTTTTTTGTACCTCTATCTACCGCATGTTAGACGTCAAAACTATACCAGAGGGTTTACATAACACGAGCATTGTGACGAATGTATCAGAAGTGCAATAACTTGATAACGAGTTTACGAAACGAAAGGATCCAGTGACGATTAACTTTACATAAATCAGAAACACAGTAAAACACAAACTATTCATACGCCCACGAACTGAAGTCGTCAAGCGGCAACTGGTGACAGGTGGGGGCATACTTATCACTTATCAGTCTCTGGCTTCCGGATTAACCCGTTTCCTGCGCGGTTATTGCACGCACTTCAACATAGAAAACATACCTTACGAAAGAATATGACATTATTAATGTTACCAATAACGCGTTTATAATTATGATGTTAACATGCAAAGTAAACGAGCATTCTGTAACTAATTTTAAAACGATTCGTTTACCAGGAGTTTTTGGGCAGCCGTATTAAAGACATTGCGAAACACCGCTGTGTTGATTTGGGAACTAGAGCTATTCACTATATTTACTCGTCGGCTTTAAGTTCCTGTTTGTGAATCAAACTAAAATAGACACTGTCCCTACAGTAGCTATATTTCAACAGCTGTAGAATGTCAATTTCTGTCTCGCTATTTGAAGGATATTTAGAGACTCATTATCTCGGGTACGATGAAAAGCAATTCTGCAGCTTCCATCGTAAATTCTGTCTACGGATAATATGAAAGAGAGTAACACGCAAATGGACATACACAATACTAGTATTTTTCGCACTAGTCCGCGCGTGAGCGGAATATGAAGAGAGACGACTGTTAAGGGTATGAAACACATTCTGGCGCTGGTACTTTACTGCTAGTTATACATCGCACCCATATTAATGTCATGTTCCACTTATTCTTTCTATACAACACAAGGCTTTAAATCTTGTTACAGTATACTACGTTATTTTCAAACCCTCTAACTAATAATCATTGTTCTACATTTTATGTAGCTCTAACGTTGATTGATTTGTTACTGTCTATTTTCTAAGCAGGAGTACGGAAAAAATTCGTTTAGAGGAAACAAGAAGACCGTACGAAACGTGAGTACAAGTCTACAGATGGTCAGATATATGCTTAGTCTAGTTATTGACCAACAGATGGCAGTGTAAGTAAAAAAACAACCCGACAAGTTAGAGGAGGAGCGTCTTTGAAATATATCGATTTAAAAATATGGTGGGACACTATAACTTCAACTATCGAACTTACATGAAAGTGATAACTTTTATATGGAGAAATTATTATTTTAATACTATAAAGTTATTAAAAGCTGTTTTCTGTAAATAGAGTTCGAAATGCCAAATATCGATACTTTCGATGATTATCGCTACTGCCACTTGTTATCGATACTGTCGATAGCTATCGATTATATTACCAGTAGGATGTGAAACGTCAAACTCAAAATTACTCGGCGCCGAGCGTCGTCAAACGTCACTATGAAGCGTGTAACATGGCTGTAAACAACAGCGATGAGGGCCACGAAGGAGACTCGGATGCTGAGCGAATAGTGTATGAAAAGTTTATTGCGTTGAACCAGAACTTGATCGACTGTGGTATACACATAGACGAATTAAGAAACGTGACGTATAGGAAAACTAGGACGAAAAGTGATGGTGGCTCTGCACTACTTAGACCTCACAGTTTGTTTATTTTAATAACACTTGTTGCTGTTGCGTGTGTTAGTATTGTACTGAAAATACCATTTGTAGAATACATCGTGCAGAGTGCCATCGGTATACGATGTATTTTACCCAACAATTATTTTGTTTGGGAAGCTACTAGACCTATAACAGACTGTGAAATGTGTAAGGAAGTGAAGGAAGTGCTTGTATTTCACAATATTACTAGAGAAAAATTTAATAACTATGCGTACATTTCCAGACCGATGTTAATGAAAGGTGCTGCCTCAAAATGGCCTGCAATGCGTACGTTTGATTATCATTTTTTAAGAGACTTATATCAAAGAATTGATGGTGCTTACGAAAGTGTAGAGGATGAGTGCCAGATTTTAACTTTCAAGACTGAATTCAAAACATTAGAAGAAGTATTTTCTATGCCTGAGTCAAGAGTCAAACTAGAAGTAGGCGAGAAGCCGTGGTATGTTGGTTGGTAAGTAAACATTTCCACCAGTAACTAATGTTTAAGTTGTTAAAGGTGCGCTTGCAGGTTTCATAATGTTTAAATTATTTTTTTAGTTAAATTCTACTCCAAAAGCAGCAGTGCGTCATGTGAACAGAATCATTGAACGTCGGTACGCGATCATTTATTACCTTTATACGTGAAAAGATGTTCTAATTTAATATTTGTAGTGAGATAAGCTATGTTGTGATCTAAATTATGAATCAGTCGTTTGACGTATAGTGGATATTAACGTATCCAAAGGTCTCTAGTATTTTCGATGCATTGTTGCAGGACCGGCATTGATCTAAATAATTACGCGTCCTCTAAGTATCTCCTGTCATAGAATAATTTAACAGTAAAGTTGTTAAGTATATGATGAAATAAAATTGTGTTGTGCCATTTCTCCATTAGAGAGACTGTTCGCCACTGTAAATTGGAGGGTCCGGTGTTTCTCAGCTGCTTTCAAAAACCATTTCAATGCTTTCCCTGCAGCTTTGAAGTGGTTTCATTCCATAACACACATAGCGTTTCATGCCTTACTGACAGTGTAGTGCAATTCGTATTGTCCGTTTTTGGGAACAATACTGGAAAATTTTTCCTCGCTAAAAAGTTTATAGGCAGTGATGGTTTGAATGGCAGTTTATAATGTGCGAATGAGAACTTTGAAGTGGTTCCCGGTAATTTTTACTCATTTCAAGAATGCTTTCATGTCGACAGTTCATTTGTGGAAAGTACCGGCTGCTTGAATTCACGACGCGTGGTATTGTTGAGGTCAGACAACCACTCCGCCGCGTAGTATTGTTTGAAACAGAGCGGATTAGCCAATTCGTTTACGCTGCCAGTGGTGAAATTTGATTCTGTCGCTGAAATTTTTCGAATATTCTAGGAATCGAAATGTCATCCATGCGTGCAACATACTTCTGCTTGCGTACGTGCATTCGTTGCACTTTGTATTGTTTTGAGCATTAATTCCACAATCTACGTAAAATTTGTCTTTCTTTTTCTTTAGCAGTTTTGTCAGCAGTTATCTAAAAGATAATTTCAAAGCTGAGCATTTATGCGAGTCCGGCATCTCTGCGAGAGCATTATCGACACAGGCCAATACAAAGACAGGACCTGACAATTATTGCTTAATGTTTCATACAATTCAAGGTAAATAAAAGGACGTGGTGTGGACACTGGCAAACATTTGAATTTTAAGGGATATAAATAAATTTTGATATCCATAATCTATTGAGGCCATACAAATTAACCACACGCTCAAATAGCTTTTAGTGGCAGTCATTGAATGCATCTCGTCTGCGCGTTTTTTTACGCGTCGGACTGGCATTCCCAGTCACCGAAACTGAAGTCAAAATAATAATTGTAATTATAGCTGCTCGTCTAACAATTGTTCAACTATGTGTGTATCCTTGGAGATTCTTTGCTGAAAACGGTGCTCTAGAAATCGCCAAAGGTTTCTTGCTTGTTAGAACTATGCCTAGGAGTGCTCATTCTCTGATTAATCCGGAATCATTGCTATTTAAATATATCAATATGTGTTGAAATTAGAATTTAAAGCCAGCAAACAAGAGTTCAACCAGCAATTTACAAGTTGGTTATCCGCAAGATGTCAGCCAACTTTCAAACATGTTTCACGCAGGCAGAAAATATTCATGTCTAGAAAGAGATGCATGAGATTTTTTTTTTTGGGGGGGGGGGGGGGGGGGCATATTGTCAATAACTTGTTACATCCTTAAATGTTGGTGATAACGAACCATTGGAAACGACCAACGATTGATATCTGGAACGTGAAAACATTAGCGAAACACAATCCGAGGACTTTTTTGTTATTAATGCCTCCAAACAAACAAAACTTGCATATGTTAGACAAAAACTGGAAAATAGTAACGCGCAAACAGTAAACGAATATGCCCATGGCTCGCGTTTTTCAGCAGAGTGGAACTGCTGATACTGGTTGTCGACTTCGTCCCATAACGTAGGCCCTACCATGTGACGACGCGTCAACTCGTGTTTAAGCAAACGGAACACTGATATTTCTTTCGTTTCTACATTGGGTTTTGAAGGAGGGTGGTGGTGACAAGGCAGTGTAGCGTAGCGTGAAGTCTGTATTCTGCTGAAAGATTAGTTCACTCGAAAGTTGGCGAAGCGTTATCAGCCGAACCTTTCAAATCAGTACTTGTCCCAAGCCTAAGAGCCACTTCGTATTACTGAACAAATCACGGTCCATATTAGAGGCGACCATGACAAAATCGGCAATGTTTTTCCTAAACTCATCCGCAGATAAAGTGTTATCTTTGAAACTGAGAGTAGGCCTAGGTTTAAATAGTAGTAGCAGTTGTCGCTGTCGTCTTTAGTCTGAAGACTGGTTTCATGCAAGTCTTTGCGCCAGTCCATCCACCCTTCTTTTATTCAAATTGTGCTGCCATTTTCCTTCCCCTATGTCTAGGTATGGCACAAATCAAGGTTGTGTTTCTTCGTCAGTGGTCTGAATTGCGTACTGTTACTTCTCGAAAATTCAAGAGCTTTGAGTGTCACAGTATATCGACAATTTTTACATTAGGACCGTCTAATGAAGGCCGAATGAAACACCGTTTTCGTGCCATACGCTTTTCGCCGTTATTCTTTGCAAGGCATCGTCAGTGGCTTTGAATATGTACATTTTTTTGTTCACACTACTTAGTTTTCATTTGCGATGTTGTATAAGTAGTTTAGTGCGAGTATATAGGCTAAGCTGAAGATTTATCTGAGTGTCGTTCACAATCAGCCACGCGCTTGTTCTCGATCCGACGTGAATTAAAATCTCTAATTTTTTTTATATTTGTCGACTGCACGCTCTCCACTCCCCCCCGTCCTTCACCTGTTTCTTAATGTCGATGTAACCTAGTCAGTTTTTAATGTGACTTCTTTGCAGTATTTTTATTGACGACTGTTAGATTAGGAACTTTCTTCGCAATATATGTATATCCAATCCCAGATGCTTCTCACTCTTATTTGCTATTCGTCTGCGGCGCAATGATAGCAGGCATATCGAACATGTCATAACCTAAATCCGATTATCTGTAGTAATGTTTACATGATGAGTAAAGTATGCGCACACCGTAGTTTGTAGCTAATTTCAGTTTTTTTTTTCATATGGTTCAATAATTGTCGCCCTGTATGTGGTGTATGTTCAATCGGCCATGTCCGAAAGAAGACACCATTCTTGATCCTGCAGCCATCATAAATTAACACACGGACATTTAGCTGCGTAGTGGGCTGGCCAGCCAGTGGTCCGTTCGGTGCACATGCACACCATGCTCGAACTCCTGCGGGAATCGGTGAAACGCCGCGAGTGATGAGAATAATGGACAGAGACACTACGTCAGTAGTGTGTGGGTAAGTTGAGAAATTCGGTCTGACGGGAGGCGTGCTAGGGTAGTCCGTGCAGTACAGTGTCGGAATGGCTTAGTGGTCAGAGCATCTGCCTAGTAAGCAGCCGCACGGTAACTCAGCGTGTTCGGTCAGAGGGTTAGCTGCCCTCTGTAATAAAAAGACTGAGTTCTACATCTACATTTATACTCCGCAAGCCACCCAACGGTGTGTGGCGGAGGGCACTTTACGTGCCACTGTCATTACCTCCCTTTTCTGTTCCAGTCGCGTATGGTTCGCGGGAAGAACGACTGTCTGTAAGCCTCCATGCGCGCTCGAATCTATCTAATTTTACATTCGTGATCTTCTCGGGAGATACAAGTAGGGGATAGCAATATATTCGATACCTCATCCAGAAACGCACCCTCTCGAAACCTGGCGAGCAAGCTACACCGCGATGCAGAGCGCCTCTCTTGCAGAGTCTGCCACTTGAGTTTGCTAAACATCTCCGTAACGCTATCACGGTTACCAAATAACCCTGTGACGAAACGCGCCGCTCTTCTTTGGATCTTCTGTATCACCTCCGTCAACCCTATCAGGTACGGATCCCACGCTGATGAGCAATACTCAAGTATAGGTCGAACGAGTGTTTTGTAAGCCACCTCCTTTGTTGATGGGCTACATTTTCTCTCCCAATGAATCCCAACCTGGTACCCGCCTTACCAACAATTAATTTTATATGATCATTCCACTTCAAATCGTTCCGCACGCATACTCCCAGATATTTTACAGAAGTAACTGCTACCAGTGTTTGTTCCGCTATCATATAATCATACAATAAATGATCCTTTTTTCTATGTATTCGCAATACATTACATTTGTCTATGTTAAGGGTCAGTTGCCACACCCTGCACCAAGCGCCTATCCGCTGCAGATCTTCCTGCATTTCGCTACAATTTTCTAATGCTGCAACTTCTCTGTATACTACAGCATTATCTGCGAAAAGCCGCATGGAACTTCCGACACTATCTACTAGGTCATTTATATATATATTGTGAAAAGCAATGGTCCCGTAACACTCCCCTGTGGCACGCCAGAGGTTACTTTAACGTCAGTAGACGTCTCTCCATTGATAGCAACATGCTGTGTTCTGTTTGCTAAAAACTCTTCAATCCAGCCACACAGCTGGTCTGATATTCCGTAGGCTCTTACTTTGTTTATCAGGCGACAGTGCGGAACTGTATCGAACGCCTTCCGGAAGTCAAGGAAAATAGCATCTACCTGGGAGCTTGTATCTAATATTTTCTGGGTCTCATGAACAAATAAAGCGAGTTTAGTCTCACACGATCGCTGTTTCCGGAATCCATGTTGATTCCTACAGAGTAGATTCTGGGTTTCCAAAAACGACATGATACTCGAGCAAAAAACATGTTCTAAAATTCTACAACAGATCGACGTCAGAGATATAGGTCTATAGTTTTGCGCATCTGCTCGACGACCCTTCTTGAAGACTGGGACTACCTATGCTCTTTTCCAGTCATTTGGAACCTTCCGTTCCTCTAGAGACTTGCGGTACACGGCTGTTAGAAGGGGGGCAAGTTCTTTCGCGTACTCTGTGTAGAATCGAATTGGTATCCCGTCAGAATCAACGACGAACTGAAACGGATGTCTTGTGACATCCGCCCCGAGCAGATGCAACGAACGAAAACGAATAAAATGAGATAAAAAAAAGTAAGCGGGAGTCCCGGATTCGAATCCCGGTCCGGCACAAATTTTCAACTTTCCCCATTGATGTAAATCACTGCCCACTACGCAGCTATGTGTCGGTCACTCCTTTGTATCTTGGCTAGTACACCTATTTTAATTTCGTTTTTGCATGACGTTCTTACACATCCTTGCAGACGAAGGAAGCGTCGTTTCTTGTCCAGCCCTTGTCTGCATGGATTACGTGCCGTCAGTAATTACCTTACCAATGGGACATAGTACGAAATACGGTTCGTACATTGTCACGTAGGGCTGATTATAAAAAAATCAACAGGTCACGTATCCTTGTACAAATCATGTGTAGTATAGCGCATGCCTATTCAATTCATGCGTTTATGGACGTTCACTTTTTACTACAAATTTCTTCAATATACAGGGTGATTCACGAAGATATGCAAATATTTTTAATACGTTATTCTACAAGTAAAACTGAAGGAAAAAGTTCATAAACATAGGTCATCAAATGTGTAGTTACGGAGTCACGTCTAATAAAAGATTTTGCCTGAAATTTAGCAACTCCGCTAATACGAAGTCAGCGCAAAACGGTACGAGGTTAAAGTAAAGCACGATTTCCATTATTTTGTAGTTGCTGGTCTGGTGAATCTAATAAACATGTCCCAGACGTGTATCTGCAGTAGTTTTACAGAACATCCAGAGAATGAGATTATTATGCAAGTAAATTTGTTCACTTTGCATTAAGAATGTAGAAACGTTTGTCACTTTTGGCAACCGTTAGTGAGTTGTTTCGGTCGTTTCCTATCTTGAAACGAGTTAGTTTTCTGTATTGTTCAGTGAAAGAACATAACAGTGTATTTAAGTGAAATCTCACAGTAACTGTTGTAGTTAGTAGATTATTTATGAAACAGGGATGCCTTAATTTACGACAGAGGAATACGCGGACATGGTACTTGTTTATGGCAAATGTGATGGTAATGCAGCGGCTGCTGTTAACGAATATCGTGTACGTTATCCAACTCGGAGGATTCAGAATGCACGAACCATTAGTGGAGTATTTCGAATGTAACAGACAGGTTTTACACCTAGCATTCATAATCAGTAGGAGCACTCGATACGTTAAGACGATGATGAGGATATTATGGATGCTGTTAAACGTAGGCCGGGTACCAGTGCACGACGATTAGGCATTTCACAATCAAGGTAAGGCGTACACTGAAGTACAATACCATAAACAAAAAGTTCGTCATTACATCCGGTAGATCCTGCCCTTCGCTTGGAGTTGTGCAACTTGTTACAAAAATACACTTTATTTACTGGTGAGGCACAGTTTACTCGAGATGGTATAAGCCATTTACATAACGAGCACGTATGGTCTGAAGCAAACCTACATACAACAGTGCAACGCAGTTCCCAGGAGCGAAAATGACTTTTATCTTAATGATATGAATATTTATATATGTGCTTGGAGATTATATATATATATTTTTGATTGAGATATTTACTTTAAGTCGTAACTGGTACCTAAATTTTGGTTGCTGCCTCCTTGAATGATCAGCTTCTGCACCAGTTGGTGACGTATTACAACTTGGAGGAAGTTATTGTTCTTTAAGGTTTAAAATACGACTCTGTTAGTTACTTGGCCGTATTGCGGATAGCTTTGAGCCCAAGTTTTCGTAGCTTTCCATACCTAAGCGACCAATATTGTAAGTAAATAAGATCAAACAGCAATCTGCTTTTCGTGAGAAAAGGAGATTGCTTGGCACACAACTTCCTTCAAACTACACGTCTGCTACATCAAAATGGGTCAGTGGAGTTCAGCACCATACTGTTGTACAAGAACATAATCCAATTATTGTAATTAATAAATTATGAGAGGTTGTTACTTATTGAATGAAAACTATAGGGAATGCATTTCTTTTCCTGTATTTTAGTGACTTTGGTACACTTACAATTCTGTCGATTGATAGACGGTGACGACAAAGATGTTCACATCCTTTTCCAAAAACAATATATTTCTAGTCTTCACTTCCAGAAAATTTGTATACATAAATTTTTGGCAACTCTTACACATAATTCACTCGGTTTTATCACTAAAATATCGGTTTTCATGAAATGTAGCAATATTTTCTGAGCGACGGCCTAACAACAGTCCTCTTTCTTTTTTAAAATAAATCAATTGTCTTTTTTTTTTTTTAGTTATTCTCAGATTCACAACTACTATCGTTTCGGGGATTGCGCGCTAAAGAGTTTGTTACTGTCCAGCTGTGCTTCACTTCCAGTACTTTTTGAATCAAATTTACATTTACGGTATTTACATACATTACTGAGCTTCTCAGAATAAAATCAGACACAAATTAGTTTTTAAGAAAAGCAGGGAGGCACACAACATTACAAGCACATGTGCGGTATGGTACAGTCAACACACACTTTTTGAACCATTCATTTTCCCAGGACGTCTAACTGGCGAGACGTACTTCACAATTCCTTCAAGAAGAAAAGAAATGCCCCTCTTGCTCGAAGGTGTTCCACCCACTTGCTACGCGGTTGCAGATGTATTTTCAACATGACAGCGCGCCCTCACATTTCAGCAACGCCGTTATTACACATTTAAATGAACATTTTTCCCAGAAATGGATTGGACGTGGTGCTACACGTCTGTGGCTACCCAGATCGTCCCATTTAACACCAATGAATTTTTGGGTATGGGGAATGATGAAAGGCATACAGCGTTAGGCATTACTTGCTCCCATTATCAATGCAACAGACGAAATTAAGAGCAACCCTGTGAAACTGAAAGGAGCAACAAATCTGTTCATACACGTGCAGCTAAATGCACTGAACTCGGTGGAGACATTTTTTGAACATTTATTGTGAATGCATTGTGAAATTGTTTGTACTCCGTACAACTTCCTTAACACTGGGCTTTGTTTTTTCCTGTTTAACATGAAGTCACGTGTGCAATGGTATTAACAAAAGCACATTATCTGACACATTAATACAGTTTCAGTTAACGTTACTACCATTAGTTACCAAAATTAAATTATCTTCAACTTCTGTTGAAACTTTGTGCAGTTGTCTGGATTTTTTTTTAAAAAAATGGACCAAGTAGTTAAAAAATTAAAGATTTTACGAAATTACTTCTTTGCTCTCTGGATGTTCTGGAAAACTACTGCAGATACACGTCTGAGTCATGTCTTATTAGATTCACCAGATCAATAACAACAAAATAAATAGAAATCGTGGATTACTTTAACCTCGTACAGTTTACTGATGGCTTCATATTAGGTTCAAATGGCTCTGAGCACTATGGGACTCAACTGCCGTGGTCATTAGTCCCCTAGAACTTAGAACTACTTAAACCTAACTAACCTAAGGACATCACACACACCCATGCCCGAGGCAGGATTCGAACCTGCGACCGTAGCAGCAGCGCGGCTCCGGACTGGAGCGCCTAGAACCGCACGGCCACCGCGGCCGGCAGCTTCATATTAGGGAAGTTGCTTCAGGCGAAATCTTTTATTAGCCGTAACTAAGCATTTGCGGACCTATGTTTATATGAACTGTTTTCTTTAGTTTTACTTTCAGAATGACATATTAAAATATTTGCGTATCTTCGTGAATCACCCTGCATAATTTCTGTAATTTGATCAGGATGTGACTTAACATGGAAGATGGAGTGATCACCCGTCAGAGCGAGTGTTAGACAGTGAGAACTCCTCTCCTCCTGTGGCCGCAGTCTGTACAAGACGAAAATCTGCCCTACCGCCCTGCAGCAGCGGCAGCTGTCGGCTACAGAAGTTTCGTGTTCGAATAGGGATTGAAAAAAAAGTGTCAGCGCATTGTTATTGGATGAGCGCGACCACAAAAATCTTAGTCTGGATTCTTCATAGTGTCAAAGTGGCCAGTCAGTAGATACCACAACGTGTGATGCAGAGCATAGAACGTAATGTCCTGACAACCACTGCTTGACAGCTGCAGTGGAACAACAGTTTGTTGTGGATTATTTATTTCTTTATTGCAAATTTAAAGACATGTTACGTGCTATTTTAAAACGGGTCGTACATATCACTGTTTACGTTTGTCACCTTTTTGTAGTTTTTGAATTTCTTATAAGCAATATTTGACACACTAATACTTTTTAAAAATAAGTTATTTGAGACTGAACTAAGAATAAAAGTTGGTTGTTTGAAGGAGGACTCAAAAAGATGATAGGATAGCTGTTGACCGCCAGTCACAAAAAAATTGTCTATGGTTAGTAGTGGAGAAATAGTACTGGTAACCCTGTGTGCTAATATTAGGTACTCATCCGTGTACAACATTAGTGCTTTCTTGGGTGGATTGCCAGCACCTTACTGTAGTATTCGCTATCCTTAACTATTATTTGACTGATATGTACAGTTTGTCAGTGCATTTAGGCACTCTATGTCTGATTCATAATTCTAGGTGTCTTATTTACTGTTACATCTCATCGATCCCTTCCTCTTGTTCCTCTTCAGTGGCACTGTTTTCGCTGTCACTGTGGGTGTCGCTGTCCACTCTTGTTACGTTGCATATAGGCGTGTCTGTTATGTCGTCTCCACGTGTACGCTTTGTGTGTTGTTTCTGAGATACTGTCTGTTAATGCATTTAGTTGTGCCCATTCTTCATCTCTTATTGCTGTGTATATATGTGTGGTTACCAACCGTGCACAGGCAGGGTGACGACACCAGCGAGCGACCAAATGGTGTAAATTGCCCTGAAGATGACGCCATCGCGGGTTGAAACCGGCTAGCGGCAAAATAAATAATGCGATTGTGACTGTCATTTTGAATAATTGATTATAAGTAAATTAATCGCTGTTTATCTCCATTCAACTATGTTGTCTAAAAATTGGCCTACTTTTAGCCGCTCTGGGGCGGACTTAATAACTTTCCCAGTACTACCTTCGGTATTGGGCGACATTGCCTCAACAGCAGCTTTAGTTTTACATTTTATTCGTGAGGGTGAGTTTTATCATTTGCTCCAAGTTTTAGCACATGTCCTTTGTCCCTGTGTGTTCTCTACCGTAGTGCTTTCAGGGTGGAGGTTTTAATGTGTTGCAGAGTGACTGGATTTTCCTTTTTATCCTCCTGGTCAGCCATCCATGGCAACCTGCTTTCTTGTTTTAACCACTTCTACCTGTTTCTTGCGTCTTTGTGGTTTTCTTGACCCCTTTTGTCCATTTAAATCGACTGGAGCCTTTCGGAACAGCCTAGTTTAGAGTCTGTGTGCAGAGGCTGGTGAACCACCACTCTGGATTCGGCGACGTATCCGTTTGGCTAGACAGGCGCTGAAAATCTCAGCGTCACCCCAGTCGTTGGCATTTAGTTCAGTGTTTCAACCCGCCTTCGAACGACTATTCAGGAATCGGCCCCAGGCGACCCAGCCATTTGGTATACATGCAATGGCCTGCCTCAAGGATCTGGATCTCTCGAGCATGAAAACACACACAGGGATGGAACGCACTGCCGCCTTGGTGTCTTCGGAGGCCCAAGGTGATTTTAAGCTTGACGCAGTACCCGAAAAATTGTACTCCAGATATGGTTTTCACAAATGTGTTTTCGTCTATTTTAAGTATGTACCATAGTTTTATCGTTATTCATACAGATGGATCCCAGCAAGGGAAAGCTCTCGGTTGTTCTGTGGTTTTCCCCGATAGGGTTTTTAAAGTGCGTCTTCCAGGACAATTTACAAATTATGATGTGGAGTTACATGGCATTCTAATGACACTGGAGAGGGTTCACAGACATCACCGTACGAGTTTTCTTGTCTGTTCCGACTCTCTTAGTGCACTGTAAGTGCGTCACCAAATGTATCCGGTAGACACGCTGATTCAGCTCACCCATGACAGCGGCTCCAGCGCCGTGGCAAGGAGGTGATCTTCTGCTGGGTACCTGGCTACGTTGGGTTACAACGTAATAACATGGCTGATAAAGCTGCCAAGGAAGCATGTTGGGATGGTGCTGTCCATCAATGTGCCATCCAGTTGCACGCCATTATCACATTTTCTGACAGTTGCATCATGCGTCAGTGGGAGACTGAATAATTGCAGGTGTCGGACAACAAACTGCGGTCACCCAAACCGACCACAAAAGCTTGGCCGACTTCGTGTCAGCCTCGCTGCTGGAAGGAGGTTTTGCTTACCAGACTGCGTATCGGGCATAGCCCTTTCACACATAGCTTCCTCCTCCGGGGAGGGGGGGGGGTTAGATGATGCACCTTTCTGTGTAGTTTGTGGCATGCCGCTTTCAGTTCAGCGTATTGTAGCTTCGTGTGTTCTGTATACTGATAATAGGGCAGCCCTTGGTCTCGCTGGAGATCTGCCCACCGTCCTCGCAGATACCGATACCAGTGTTAACTGAGTGGTGAAATTTTCTGAACTATCAGGCCTCATTCGTAAACTGATGGGGAAGGGCGGCAGACTTTAGTACGTTATAAACTGCTCTGCCTGTGGGGACAGCCTTCGTCCCCACCCATGAGATTTCATGTTGACTTTTCGTCAGGGCGCTGATGACCGTGATGTCGAGCGCCCCCTCAACCCAACTCATCATCATCATCACACCTTTTGTCCATTTAAGTGTTGTTTGCCCTTCAGTCGTTGTTGTGGTTTTTCCTTTCATTCTAAGTGTCATCGTCTCATTCTCACCCTTGTGGCATTGTTTCCTTCGGAACAAGGGACCGATGCAGTTTGGTCCCTTCCCCCTCCCCCTGGCGACAGGTGCCTTCCGCACTAGTCCGGTGACTAGCCTTCTTGTAGAAGCTGGAATCCCTCCCCTACGATTCCGCCGACAACAGTTGCTTGCGTCGTGCATCGCCCGCATCCGTGCCTCGCCCGACCACCCAAAACCGCAGGCTCCTTTTTCCATCTGCTGCACTCCACTCCCCACGACGGCGGCCTAGGTCGGGTCCCCCGATCGCGGTCCGCGTTCGTTTCCTTCTCTCGTCACTTGAGTCCTTTCCCCTTCCTCGATCCTTCCGGCCCTCTTTTTTCTACCACTCATTGGTCCCTCCCTCGCTTGCGGCTTTGCTTGGATTTGTCCTGCGACTCCAAGTCCTCCGTTCCACCTGCCAGTCTTCAACAATTCCTGGCTCCTCTTGCCTCGTTTCGCGATGCAGATGTAGTCTGCACCGATGATTGATGGTCACACTGGGTTTGCTTTCATCCACGGCGACTACGTTGAACAGCATTCCCTGCCTTGTGGGAGCAGTGTTTTCACTGCGGAGCTGGTTGCTCTTTATCGTGCACTCGCTCACCTTTCCTCCTGCCCTGGGGAGTCATTTGCCATATGCAGCGACTCCCTGAGTGGACTGCAAGCACTCGACCAGTGTTTTTCTGGGGACCCTTTGGTGCGCGGTATTCAAGATGCTGTTTCTGCTCTCGCCGAGTGTGGTCGTTCAGCGACGTTTGTGTGGACCCCGGGCCACATCGGCATTCCAGGAAACGAACGTGTCGATCGGTTGGCCAAGCAGGCCACCCCTTGAGCTTGGTCTCGTGGGAAGAGACCTCCAGTCAGCCCTCCATCGCAAGGTCCGCGATGCCTGAAGCTCTGAATGATCTGTCTTGAACACGCCAAATAAGCTCTGCATGGTAAAGTCGTCCACGGCCGTATGGCACTCATCCTTGAGGAGCACGCGTAGGGACTCAGTTGTTCTCTGCCGTCTCCTAATTGGACATACGCGGCTGCCCCACAGCTATCTCGTTCGCCGTGAGAACCCGCCCAAGTGTCGCTGTGATGCAGAGCTGACAGTGGTCCATCTTCTGATGGACTGCCCCCTTTTAGTCCCCTTGCGGCAGTCCTTTAATTTACCAGCTGCACTTCCTTTAATTCAACGTGACGATGCCTCTATAGCTGACTCAGCGTTACGTTTTATCCGTGCAGCTGGGTTTTATCACTCACTCTAGTGTGGGCGCTGTCGCATGATTTCTCAGGCTACACCCACTCCAGCGACTTTTAATTGTGACGTGGATACCAAAATAGTGTCTTTTATGGTAACAAGTTGTGTTGGTACCTCTATCAACGCTTTCCAGCTGGAGGTTCTTCGTTTGTAGTTGAGTGGTTGACCTTTTACCTGATCCATCAACCACTGTAGTCTGTTTTACTCTAGTCAACTATTTGCTCTACTCCTTTTAAGTGTCCTCTATTTTATGTTATTGCGGTGTTCATTTTAGCTCTGTACCCCTAGCTGTTCCCTCTCTCTGGGTGCAGAGGTTACACTTTTACTGTATAGGCCTTTTACGAATATGTCTGTTTTTAACTGGTGACTGGTGACCTCGATGTTTAGCCCCCATCAAACCAACCCCCCCCCCCCCTCTTTTAAACAAACCAACTCAAATAACGTCACATTACCCTCCCACAGAGGGTGGGGGGGATTATCTAATGGATGCTAACCATTGGACATGTAGGGGCGAGTAGCAGTTTTTTTTTTTTTTTCAATTAAAGATTTTTAAAAATGTCAAGTAGGCAATTTCACAGCACCTCTACAAATATCGCTTAAATTAGGTGACAGTTTAGTGGTCCTGGTGCAAAAATCCTTCCGTTGGGTAACGGATAGTTGCCGCCTCTCGGCTTTACTTTGCAAGTGAGGCGACGGCAGTGTCGGTGGAACGAACCAGTCTGCTACTTGTCAGGCGGGGCGGCGGTGACCGAGGGCCCGCTTGCGGCGCGCACGAGTGTACGCGATATCCGGGCGTCGCATAAAGGGCAGCGGGGGACCGCATCCGCCGCCGCCTCCAATCCGGCGCCGGCTTCCGGCCGCCAGCCGCCCCCGCGTGCCGCGGCCCACGTGGTCCACGACTCGTCCGGCCACCGCCGCAGCCGCAGCCACTGCGCGCGCGCCGCGGGAACACCGCGCTACAACTTTGCAACAAGTGCATCGTTTCGCTTGTTCTCCAGCGTACGGTCGGACTGTTGATTACGTCACGCGGTGTCCTCGGGAAGCACACTAAAGAAAGTGGCGTATCTTAAAACTACAGTCATAGCAAAATATAAGCAAGGTGTCCATAAAATCCCACTATCATTTCAAATCTTACCTTCTCAGCAATCACAGGCCCTGTAGACCACGCGCTGCATCAACGATCTGCTTCCACCACCTTCCATCTCTCGCAGCCTCTCTCCACCCTGCGGAAATTCCTAATGCTGCGATGTCCTTCTCTATGTCATCTTTCCATCTTGTACGAGGTCGGTCCAATGGTCTTGCCTGGAGAGTTCCTTCAAATGCTTTCTTGGTGAATCTGTTGTTTTCCATTCTGGCCACATGTCCAGCCCATTGCAGTCTCCTACTTTTTATTTCTGGATGATAGTGGGTTGCTTCATTAACTGATAAATTTCATTGTTCTTTCGATTTCTCCTATGCCATTTTCCAACACAGGTCCTCAGATTTTTCTCATTACTTTTCTTTCGAAAACATTCAGTTTTTCTCTTTCATTCTTTGTAAGCGTCCAGCTTTCTGCACCGTGCAGTACTGTGGGGCAGATAATAGTGTTGTATATCTTCATCTTTGTGGTGATTGACAAAGCTTTACTTTTGAGTGGGTTACTTAGTGAGTACAGACATCTTGAAACTGAGGCTATTCTTTCATTTATATCCATTGTTATGATTTTTACTGTTGAAACGTGATCCAAGGTATTTAAACTGGAGAACTTTTCAGAATTTAGAGTGTTGGTCAATTTCAAAGTAAGGTTTTGGGTTTATCACTCGACCTATTTCCCTATATTCGGTTTCTTCTTGGTTAATCAAAAGCCCAATTTTGCTGGCACTGTGGCTTGAGAGATCTGTACATGTCTCTCAGTTCTTCTTCAGTTTCACTCAGCAACACTATATCATCTGCATAAGCCAGGAGTTCTACTTCACTGTGTTCGATTCGGAGACCATTGTATAGATGTAATAAATTACTCTCCCGAACCACTTTGTCTAATACAAGGTTGAAGAGGACACATGAAGGAGCGTCTCCCTGTCGTAAGCTTGTTTTAATTGGAATGGTGAGGGATATGGATCCTCCGAACTTCACTGCTGCCTGGGAGCCATCCATGCACAGTTGTATCATACTAATGATTTTACTGGGTATACTAAATTCTCGTAATGTGTTGTAGAGGCTACTTCTGTGGATGCTGTCGTAGGTTCGCTGGAAGTCATTGAACAGGTAGTGGATGTTTTTGTTAAATTCCCAGTATTTCTCAAAGATTTGTCATATAGTAAACAAATTATCAGTTGTGGAACGGTTTGTTCGAAATCCAGCCTGGTAATCTTGAATAATGTTTTCTGCGTAAGGTTTAAGTTTTTCCAGAATGGTCATTGACAGGATTTTGTATATGTTCAGCAAACTGATTCCTCTGTAATTTCCACATTCCATTTTGTTTCCTTTCTTGTTTATGGGACAAATTATTGCAGTTTTCCAATCTTCAGGCAGTGTTTTAGTTTTCCATATCATTGTGAGAAGGTTATAAATTTCTTTGTGTAGTTTGCTTCCGCCCTCTTTTAACATCTCTGCTGATATCTGGTCCTCGCCTGCTGCCTTGTTGTTTTTGAGCTTTTGAATGGAGTGGATCACTTCCTGTTCTGTGATTCTACATTCGTGATTATTAATGATGTCACTCTGACATTGCGTAATCGAAGGTTATGTGCGGATCAGTGCAATTTAACGTTTCCGAGAAATACTCTTTCCATCTTTCTAGGATACCTTCCAGCTGCGTTAGCATATTTTGATTTTTATCTTTTATGAATAGGTTTTCACTTTGATAACCTCTCTTACTTTTCTTTGTATAGTGAAACAACTTCTTTGAGTTTCCATTCCTGCTTTCCACTTCTATAGATTCATTTCAAAACAAAATCATAACTTTGAATCTCCATTTGCCCGGGGTATTGCAGCAGCTCGACGTCACATGGACTCAACAAGTCGTTGGAAGTCTCCTCCAGAAATACTGAGTCATGCTGTCTCTATAACCGTCTGTAATTGCCGAAGTGTCGCCGGTGCAGCACTCTTGTGCACGAATTGATCTCCCGGTTATCTCCCGTAAGTGTTCGACGGGGTTTATGTCGGGCGACCTGGGTGGCCAGGTCATTCGCTCGAACTGTACAGAAAGTACGTCAAACCAGTGGCGACCTGTTGTGGCCCAGTGACACGATACTGTTGTTTGGGAATAGGACGTCCATGAGTGGCAGAACATCGTCCCCGTTGTGACGTCCCCTCTCCGCCACGTGCTGGTGTTGTCGACGCCGTACTGCTACAGCTCGGTCGGTGGAGTCGAGACGCGATGCGCGATGATGGATGTCTCCGTCGGTTAACGAGAGACAAGATCTGAAAAAGCTCTTAAGAAATCGTTCCTCGCGTAATGATTAAAGTTTGATTGCGAGTCCGCACAGTTTCCTTATTAATCCGAACTGCGCACTCTGTCTCTTATGGTTTGAAGTTGAATTATTCTGTGCCCGGTTAACACTTTAGTGCAGTAATTGGTGAATCTTTCCTCATGCGCATCGTCCACATCACGAAAAGCGAGGAAAAAGTTCAATTGCAGATCGTATTGGTCTTTGTTTGTTCGTTGCTAAGTAAAATTGTTCGCTCTATATGACGCGAGATCCACAGATACTCTTTAACAGTGTCTCAATTATCTTGCGTCGAAATATTATGTATGTCCAAACCTTCCGTGTCACAACTAACAGTCCACGAATATACTTCCAAGTTAAATAGTCACTGTTCATTAACTTTTGATGAGCAATTACCAAATATTTATAGAATGGTGGAAGCGACACGTTGAATTTCCACTTTTGATGAACAATTTTATTGTTCCTTTTCGCTTAATACTTTATAAACATCACGCCATACGCACACACGGTTAATTAGCACTGGCAGTTCTGTTAGTTTCAAGTATCGTGACAATTACGACAGCTTTAACCCTCGGCGTAATTGTATCTTCATGTATTCGTGTCAATGTCTCCTACTAGAGACTAAACGTGTATTATAGTCTTTAGACACTTTGTCCCTTCCTTTCTATAAGTTCACTTATATGAATGTTGAGTCCAATATTGCCTACTTCCGTTAATAGAGTCCAGCAACTCGGTATACACAGTCAGCATACTATCTCGGTTCAAGTCTGTAGTCTGAATATCAGTTCACAAAATCCGTCCGTCTACGTCACGCAACAACGACTCTTGAAAGTAAAACAATCTCGTCGCGCTCCGTTCGCTCAACTATGGCAAGAGCTGTTCTCGTATGACTTGACAGCACGATAGCTAGCAAGCGACTTACTTCTTCCGTGAATGAGTATTGTAGACGCATTGAATTTCTTCGTTGCGTTTGCAACTCTGTTCCACATAAAAGTTATCTCTGACCGACATTTTTCTTTACTTAACTTTCATGGTATTAATTTGCCATTATTACTTAGATGTTTGGCAAATAACTAAAGATTACCTTTCTTTCTTCTTCCTTTCTACCAAAACACACTCTTTAATGCTTAATGTTGGTGTTTATCAGGATAACTTTTCCCTACTTTAAATCATGACGGTCTTTCCTAAATGGGTTTTGGGGTTCATTAGGGTGTTACACCGCTCAGCCGAAAATAATCATTTGCAGTAAGTGATCGGTTCAGTTGACCAGAGAACCCAGTCGACACCATTGTTGAGCCACCGCCAGCTTGAGTTTCTTGTTGACAACTTGAGTCCCTTGCTTCGTCAGATCTGCGCCACTCAGGAACCATGCCATCAGCTCTTACCGATTGAAATCAGGACACACACGACCAGGCCACTGTTTCCAGTCGTTTAGGGTCCAATCCATATGACCACGAGCCTAAGAGATGTGCTGGAGCCCATGTCGTGCTGTTAGCAAAGGCTCTCGCTTCGGTCGTCTGCTACCATAGCTCATTAACGCCGAATTTCGCCGCGTTGTCATAACGGATACGTTCGTCGTACGTCACACATACTTTATGCAGTGTTGCTTGTCTGTTAGCACTGACAACCTTACGCAAACGCCACTGCTCTCTGTCGTTAAGTAAGGCCGTCGGCCGGTGCGTTGTCCGTGGTGAAAGATAATGCTTGAAATGTGGTATTCTCGGCACACCCCTTAACACTGTGGATCTCGGAATACTGAATTCCCTAACCATTTCCTTAATGGGACGTCCCACGCGTCTAGCTGCAACTACCATTCCGCGTTCAAAGTTGGTGCGGCCATAATCTCGTCGGAAACCTTTTCAGATGGGTCATCTCAGTATGACAGATCCATTAATGCTCTGCCCTTTTATATTATATTTACTCGATACTACCGCCATCTGTATACAGTACGTGCATATCGCTATCCAGTGACTTTTGTCACCTCAGTGTATGATTTGCACAGACTTTTTTGTTTTTCTTTAATCGTATTTTTATGTTGTGCACAAGTTGCAACAGATTTTAAATTTTTCCACTAATTCAGTACGCAGAAGCATGGTCTTTTCGGGAAGTGCTTCTGACAAAAAAAAAAAGCTATACTGGTAGCTGAGTCGAAGGCCTTTGTTAGTTCTGCCTTTTGAATTCTTGAGGTGAAATTTCCATAGAAACTTTCATCCCCTAACCAAGAACTCAGATTACAGATTTCATACGTGTAGCTTTAAAAATGCACTATAAATAAATACCTGTACTTCAGAAATGATTTATTTTTTTAAAAACTTCCCTCCACAGTTTTACGCCCCTTTTGCATCAAAAAGCTAAATCGATACCTCCATATTTGAATTACCCACACTGAAAATTTCAACTCGATATCTTTAGTTTAGGCTAAGCAATCAGCTTAAGAAGGCAGTGGATGACAGGCAGTTGTCACCTTGTTTACTGCGTATAGGTTATTGTATCGACTCAGAGCTGCGTTGCGTGTAAACTTGTGTGATATGATGAGTGAAGTGAGTGGTAATAAGTCAGAAAATGACTTTACAGACAAAAAGAAGTCAGTGTGGCCGGAATTTTGGCATTTATGGAAGAAATTTGAAGAAGAGGGAAACTGCATTCAAAAGAAGAGTATGTCATAATCCTTAAACAACGCAGGGGGAAACCAGAGCCATTTCAAGTGATTGACGAAGTGAGCTTATTAGAGATTGGAAGAAAAGTTTAATGGTCTTCTTCTCATAAAGCCACAGGGGAAATTTCCTTTCCATTTGCAGTCATATGTGAGGATGTACTTTGTCAGTGATAGCACAATCGGTGCTTCAAAATCGTATTGGAAGGTCTTTATCCCCTTTAAGTTCATTAATAAATCAACAAGACTCCCTGAAGATATTTCATTTTTGTCATTAATAGAGAAACCAAATTTTGGATAATATATCACAAATGGAAGAAATATCTTCAGTTGTAAGGAATGATTCTGTATGTTAAAAGTATGGTCTAAGACAGAGTTATTACATCATTGAAATATAATTATGATTCAGTAAGATATAAACATGCAAATCTTCAACTTTTACCAGAAATCCACTTTTTCGGATTTATGCCCATAACCCATCAAACTCAATTACTAAAGCACTAAATTTCATTTTTGATCCAGAAACCAAAAACCGGTTCTAGCTAAAAAATTGCCTTAATAGTAATATATTTCAAAAAAAAAAATTCATCCTCCATTTTACCCCCGTAAGGTTGGAATTTCGAAAAGTTTCTTCGTAACCATACCTACAGTATAACACCACTCCAAATTACAAGTTTCTATTCTTAGCGGTTTGGGTTGGCCGATAATGAGTCCAATAGTACTGATTGGATTACTGAATCGTGCATGAAGGGTAACAGTGTCATTGGCTTTTGTGTAAACGCAATCCTTGACGTAAACCCTCAGAAAAAATAGCGTGAAATAGGGAGAGTGCGGTGGCCATGCCATACGTCCACTACGACCCATCCTGCTGTCAGGAAATGTCATTCAGCACATCCCACACCGTCAAAATCCAATATGGAGGTGCACCATCACTGATGGACAACTGGAGCTCTTTGGTCTGTGGTAGCAGCAGCATATGTCGAAATAAACAATTTCCCTTTCTCGTTTTCTCTGCGAGAGAATTAGACCTGTCATCCTACATCGCATTCTCCCCCACCAAATGTTAAGCTTCGGGCTATCACGGATGTATAAGTTATTTATGTGGGCAACCGTTGTGTTTAAGCTATGCACGGTTAAGAGATTTCGTGGTAAAATCTTGTAGAGTCCGCTTGTAACTGCTAATCCTCATTTATTGTGAGATCAAGATAACCCGGTTTCCCGATAACAAATCGCGTCTTTAGGTTAATTTGGCTGGATTACATTAATCCATTATAGAACGTCGGGAGATCGTATTGGTTTTTGGCTTAATGTAATCCAGCCAAATTGATCTGAAGATGACATTTATCGCGAAACCGTTTGTACCTTGATCTCTCAATAAATGAGCATTAGCAGTTACAAGCGGATTCTATAACTTTTTAGAAGATTTTACCACAAAATATTTTAAAAGGTCTTTCAACTGTCACGAACGTGTTCACCTGTGTTGCTTGGGCTTTCGGAGCCACAAATTCCAATGTTGTGACGATTCTTATCTCTAGAAATGTGAAACGTTGCGTCGTCTGGAGACAGGCACTTTTTCAGGTAGTCCTTATATCTATTGAGGATAGCACGGTAAACGAGAATGTATACCACAGGAGACGATTGTTTGGCTGCAATGATTGGACCATTTGCACTTTTTAGGCGAAAATGCATAACCGTGTGTATGTAACACTTTCAGGACAGTTGATCTTGGTTCCTTCCTGCAAATCGCCTGATGTAGGACGAATTGACTACTGCAGGCCGCATTGAAATGCAGCTTACACACTGCCAACACGTGCCTAAGACACAGAAGTACGTCCACTTAGAAGAACGTAGAAGAACTTCTGTGAGGTGTGGAAGGTGGAAGATGAGGCAGTGGGGGAAATAAAGATGTGAGGATGTCTTGAGTCGTGCTTGGGTAGCTCAGTTTGTGTAGCACTTGCCCGCGAAAGGCAAAGGTCCCGAGTTTCTCTCTCTCTCTCTCTCTCTCTCTCTCTCTCTCCAGCACACCGTTTTAATCGGCCCAGAGAGTTTCAAAAACATTTTCGTTGGAAAAAGTTGCCACTGACTATTTTAGTTATCTATAAACCTGCTTCGCGTTTGCTCTTAATCGCCCCCTTACTTCTAAGCAATTTTCGTAACGTTGCAGTGGCTCGCTGGAAACTGAACTAGCCCGCCACTATGTCAAGTATCAGATCAGGGGTTAGTCGCTGTGTCTGCGTTTGGGACTTGTAGGGTGGGCGGTCGTGAAAATACAAACGGTACGGGCAGCCGGGTACGGAGGAAGACTACCGAGATTCGCCCCGTTCGAAGATTTAACGAAGGACGCCTTTTAAGCATTTAAAAAAACAGATTTCTCATAAACAAACAGCAGTTGACCGGCGTTGCCTGGTGAAACGTAGTTGTGATGCCTCGTGTAAGGAGGAGAAATGCGTACCATCACGTTTTCGAATATGATAAAGGTCGGATTGTAGCCTATCGCGTTTGAGGTTTATCGTATCGCGACATTGCTGCTCGCGTTGGTCGAGATCCAATGACTGTTAGCAGAATATGGAATCGGCGGGTTCAGAAGGGTAATACGGAACGCCGTGCTGGATCCCAACGGCCTCGTATCACTAGCAGTCGAGGTGACAGGCATCTTATCCGCGTGGCTGTAACGGATCGCGCAGCTACGTCTCGATCCCTGAGTCAACAGATGGGGACGTTTTCAAGACAACAACCATCTGCACGAACAGTTCGACGACGTTTGCAGCAGCATGGACTATCAGCTCGGAGACCATGGCTGAGGTTACCCGTGACGCTGCATCAGACAGGAGCCCCTGCGATGGTGTACTCAACGACGAACCTGGGTGCAAGAATGGCAAAACGTAATTTTTTCTGATGAATCCAGGTTCTGTTTACAGCATCGTGATGGTCGCATCCGTGTTTGGCGACATCGCGGTGAACACACATTGGAAGCGTGTATTCGTCATCGCCATACTGGCGTATCACCCGGCGTGATGGTATGGGGTGCCATTGGTTACACGTCTCTGTCACCTCGTGTTCGCATAGACGGCACTTTGAACAGTGGTCGTTACATTTCAGATGTGTTACGACTCGTGGCTGAAACCCTTCATTCGATCCCTGCGAAACCCTACATTACAGCAGGATAATGCACGACCGCATTTTGCAGGTCCTGTACGGGCCTTTCTGGATACAGAAAATGTTTGACTGCTGCCCTGGCCAGCGCATTCTCCAGATATCTCACCAATTGAAAACGTCTGGTCAATGGTGGCCGAGCAACTGGCTCGTCGCAATACGCCAGTCACTACTGTTGATGAACTGTGGCATCGTGTTGAAGCTTCATGAGCAACTGTACCTGTACACGCCATCCAAGCTCTGTTTGACTCAATGCCCAGGCGTATCAAGGCCGTTATTACGGCCATAGGTGGTTGTTCTGGGTACTGATTTCTCTGGGTCTATGCACGGAAGTTGCGTGGAAATGTAATCACATATCAGCTCTAGTATAATATATTTGTCCAATGAATACCCGTTCATCATCTGCGTTTCTTCTTGGTGTTACAATTTTAATGGCCCAGTAGTGAATTTACACTCCTGGAAATTGAAATAAGAACACCGTGAATTCATTGTCCCAGGAAGGGGAAACGTTATTGACACATTCCTGGGGTCAGATACATCACATGATCACACTGACAGAACCACAGGCACATAGACACGGGCAACAGAGCATGCACAATGTCGGCACTAGTACAGTGTATATCCACCTTTCGCAGCAATGCAGGCTGCTATTCTCCCATGGAGACGATCGTAGAGATGCTGGATGTAGTCCTGTGGAACGGCTTGCCATGCCATTTCCACCTGGCGCCTCAGTTGGACCAGCGTTCGTGCTGGACGTGCAGACCGCGTGAGACGACGCTTCATCCAGTCCCAAACATGCTCAATGGGGGACAGATCCGGAGATCTTGCTGGCCAGGGTAGTTGACTTACACCTTCTAGAGCACGTTGGGTGGCACGGGATACATGCGGACGTGCATTGTCCTGTTGGAACAGCAAGTTCCCTTGCCGGTCTAGGAATGGTAGAACGATGGGTTCGATGACGGTTTGGATGTACCGTGCACTATTCAGTGTCCCCTCGACGATCACCAGTGGTGTACGGCCAGTGTAGGAGATCGCTCCCCACACCATGATGCCGGGTGTTGGCCCTGTGTGCCTCGGTCGTATGCAGTTCTGATTGTGGTGCTCACCTGCACGGAGCCAAACACGCATACGACCATCATTGGCACCAAGGCAGAAGCGACTCTCATCGCTGAAGACGACACGTCTCCATTCGTCTCTCCATTCACGCCTGTCGCGACACCACTGGAGGCGGGCTGCACGATGTTGGGGCGTGAGCGGAAGACGGCCTAACGGTGTGCGGGACCGTAGCCCAGCTTCATGGAGACGGTTGCGAATGGTCCTCGCCGATACCCCAGGAGCAACAGTGTCCCTAATTTGCTGGGAAGTGGCGGTGCGGTCCCCTACGGCACTGCGTAGGATCCTACGGTCTTGGCGTGCATCCGTGCGTCGCTGCGGTCCGGTCCCAGGTCGACGGGCAGGTGCACCTTCCGCCGACCACTGGCGACAACATCGATGTACTGTGGAGACCTCACGCCCCACGTGTTGAGCAATTCGGCAGTACGTCCACCCGGCCTCCCGCATGCCCACTATACGCCCTCGCTCAAAGTCCGTCAACTGCACATACGGTTCACGTCCACGCTGTCGCGGCATGCTACCAGTGTTAAAGACTGCGATGGAGCTCCCTATGCCACGGCAAACTGGCTGACACTGACGGCGGCGGTGCACAAATGCTGCGCAGCTAGCGCCATTCGACGGCCAACACCGCGGTTCCTGGTGTGTCCGCTGTGCCGTGCGTGTGATCATTGCTTGTACAGCCCTCTCGCAGTGTCCGGAGCAAGTATGGTGGGTCTGACACACCGGTGTCAATGTGTTCTTTTTTCCATTTCCAGGAGTGTATTTGTCCAATGAATAGCCGTTCATCATCTGCGTTGGTGTTATAATTTTAATGGCCCAGTAGTGAATTTAGATTCTTCTAGTCTGGTCCACCAATGTTTTAATCACTTCACTTTTGACAAGTATTGCAGTTAGAAGCTGTGTGTGTGTGTGTGTGTGTGTGTGTGTGTGTGTGTGTGTGTCTAGGCAGCGTAATTCATGGCGCATAAAATACCCATAATATATTCATCAAGTATTTGAGCATGAGCGAAATTTTTTCTCGCACAAAATAATGAAAGCAAAAAAAATACTTACAAAATTTTTGCTGTTTATGCAGCATAACTTCAGCAATCGGCATCGCCTTTTAACTCATCACCTCTTTGCTACAAATTCTGTTGACAGTAAATATTGAAAACATTATACACCTATACCACTGAATGTACCTGCAAGGTTATATATCAAATCGTTATGCGACAAACAGTTCAGGAGATACAATGTCAGGAACATTGAATTACCTGAAAAATTAGCTGTTTCATGCATAGCAGATTTTTTAAAGAATCGGCGTTGGGGGCGCTAGTGGGTGAAAAAATGTCACATATCAATAGCGCCATCCAACGTACACTTAATGGGGCAGTAAGTGTATTAGTTAAACAACACAAATTTTTTTAAAAAAATTTCTAGGGATCCTGGTTTCACCTAGTACGCCAACCGGTCAGACTCCAGTGTGTTTTACAGCTCGTAAAAATTCTCTCGTAGTAGAAACATGGACCGCACGATTACTCATCCGACAACCGTCCCCTGTCGGAAGGGAAAAGATACTTTGCAATGTTATTTTAAAAATTCGAATGCGAAGTCGAAAGACTTCGCATGGCACTTCTCGGTGGCTATAAATACGAATACACAAGAGAGGAAGCTGTTGATCGCTGCAAAGCGCGCACTCATAAAGTGCGCGCCAGGGCGTGGGTTGCAACTAGAGCAGGGCTTCACAACGTACGTGCTCGCGGAGCAAGCTGTGAGCAGCAAGACGCGAGCACGGAGCAACGCGAGCACTCTACCCCCACTACCGGACTAGAGAGGAGAGTGGGGAGAGTCACGTGGGGCACACAACGGTTGCCGCCAGTCAATGTAAATCCGCGGCCACCTGCAGGGATATCACTCACGAATTATTACTGCGACAAATGAAACAAAGGAGAATGTACACATGCCACATAATTTTATTAGCTCAGTGTATGCCTCTACATTTGCATTAATTTGTGAACTGTTACACAATAAAAGATGTCACTGAAGTGTGAGATTCTCGGTTATCTTGTACTTTTTGCCCTTTACAATTGCGTCTATGTTCGGAGTAATTGTTCTTGTGCATTTTAGGTGCAGCGTGCAGTTTAAATTTCGATCAGACAATGCGTTTCTCAGGTGCGTCTTGTTACATTTCATTGCAGAGAACAGTTGTTCACAAACATATGTGGAACTGAACATTGATATTATTGTAGCCGCCAGTTTGTGCAAACGAAGAAATCTATCCTGAGGGAAGTGTCTGTAGAATTCCAAAATGTTTTTCTTGTTCTGAAATTTGTCTCTGTATTCTTTGTCACACTGCAGGTCAATAATTTCTTGCTGCAGCTCAGGACGAATCTCTTCAATATTCGGTGAATATAGAGAGGAGAACAGATGAAAATCACTGTCTAGTGGTGTCAGATCTTGAAAGCGCTGATCAACTAAACTACGTGAATAACGTCCACAGTCTTTGTGAACATCTTGCATGGATGATAATTTAGGAAAATGAGCTAGGTTTCCTGTTTCCAGCTGACTCACCCAAAGTGTCAATTTCATTTTAAAAGCTCGTATTCGATCTATGAAATGAGTAATCAGCAGATCTTTACCTTGTAGTGAAATGTTCAAAGCATTCACATGGCTAGTTAAATGTGCTAAGAACGCGAGATGACATTCAAACGTGCGCGCGCATTTCCCCTCCCTCCCTGCTCCGCGACCTTGCACCTGCTCGCGAGCACGTGCCTGAGCAGACGCGAGTACTCGCGCTCAAAACCGGCCAGTTGTTAAGCCCTGAACTAGAGTGTAGGCATCGCATGAACATGGAACGAGGCAGTATTAGTAGACTCCGAACAGTGTCCACTTCGCACATTGTATTCAGCCAGCCAGTCGGGCGGTTCTAATGCTACATCAAAACCTTGATTGTCAACCGCCTGTGGTAAGCGGTTTCCTAAAAGGTTACTTCATTTGTGATCATCCGTGTTTCAGAAAATTTTACATTGAATAACGAACCGGCGCTAACGGTTATGTCATACTCCTTTTCTAGTTGATATCGTTCTATACAATCCCGCACTGCCGCGTAATGATGTCCTTCAAACAAATCTTAACCTGTTAAAATACCTTACGTCGTACCGCAAGGAAGTGTTATGGGAGCGTCATACACAGGATGTCCCAGGAGATGTCGTCAAAATTCAGGGATATTGCAGATACAATCATTCGAAGCAAAACTGTATAAAAAACATTGGCTCTAAAATGCATATCTTAAGAGCTATGATCACTTGTTCATCTCCTATAGTATGAAGCAAATCTCTTCTACTGCACGCTCTCTGTTTTCCATATTTTGTGAGGAGGTAGTATGAACCAAAACAAGAAAAAATTTCCCAGTAAACATGGGCACTAAAGTGAATACCTTAAGAGCTGTGAGAAGTTGTTCATCTTCGATGCTGAGAAACAAATCTCTTCTGCTGCAGGCTCTTTGCTTCCCATATTTTGGGAGGAGCTCGTGTGGACCGAAAAAAGAAAAAAGGCCCAGTAAACATTGGCCATAAAATGCACATCTTAGATCTAAGAGCACGGTGAGGGATAATGACTCGCGTGCACAGTGACAGATGGTCTAAAGCGGGTTCAGTCGAGTACGTAGTTTCTAATTTTCATCTGCTAGAGGACAGTAGCGGACAGGACAAAACAGAAAGAATTATAATGTAGTTAAGAATTTTGACCACCAGTATCCAGTAGTGCACAGAGACATTCAAGAAACAGGTCAAGAGAATGTTTCTATGATTTGTTCTGTTTATTTCCTGAAGGCTTTTTTATTTATTTGTGTACGTACAGTTTTGTGTATGCTTTTAGTAGTGTGAATGATGCGTGAATGTGGTCTAAAGTAAATATGTAGATCATTGTTCTACTGATGAACTAGTGTGAGAAACTTTTAAGACAGTATGAATACTGACGACGGGGAATTTTGTATCATAATATGTTCAGTAAGTTTATGGTAAAAAGAAAGCTAATTCTAGTGCAAATGAAAATAGTTAATAAAGTATGAACAAAATATCAGAATGTTAAACATTTATTTCGGGAAAAGTACAGTTCGAAAGTGTGTTATGTGTTGAGTGTATAGTCATGAAAAGCGCGGACTAACGTATTTCTATTGGCCTTAAAGAAAACTGACCAGTCAGAACGAAGTATTCTTCGCATGTCTTTTCACTTTGAGATATAGAATACTTACAGCAGTGTAAAGGAGTCGGAGCCTTCGATGGTATTGTCGTGTGTGGTATGAGCTCCGAAGGAAGCTATAATTTGCCGGTTTTAGTTGTGCTGCATGTTTCAAAAGTGTTTTCAAGTGAAGACATATTTATTCCGGTGTGGTTTTTTAGAAAGTACTGATTTCTTCAGTAATTTTGTGTATGAGAAAAGGCAATAATTCCTCGTGGCATATTGAGCAGATCGGTGTCTAAAAACTTGAATGCATTAGACACCGATTAACTTAATAGTATGGCGAGCATTTTCATTTAAGAACAATGCGTGCTTAGTCGCTGTTCAGATTTCGGGAAATAAGTTGGCGTAAACTTGCTAACGTGAGTGAAAGGGTTTGTGCATGACTTTTTAAGATTTTCACGGGATTGGCAGAGAACGTGTACATTATCAATGTTCAGAATATACCGACGTTTTTCCAGTATTTCCACCTTTTATTCAAAATTAAGACCTTTTCCCAATTCTTAGAAAGTTACGTTGTATGCAGCCTGGTGCGAGATGCAGTACGATAGGTTTCCTCCCGGCGATCTGCTGCAACGAGTTCACAGGTAGGTGCAGGTAATGGACGAACATTACCTCGCCGCCACGGACGTGTCCAGGAGAAGAGATGCTCCACAGTAGCGAGGGTGAACAAGCGCTCTTAGCTGTTACGGTACGCATTGTAAAACCCATGTTTACTGGACTGCTTCGAATGGTCGTTCCTGTCATGTCTCTGAATACGGACCTTTCACCCGGGGCACGCTCTATATGGTGGGTGGCCAGGAGCAGTCTGAAAAGATTGTTAGTATTGCAGGATAGGTTATGATGGGAAATAATCGATACAAAAAAAAATTCTGTACGTTTGCGCCATGTTTTCAGAGTTAATTATCATTGAAGTTAGCCAGCCAGGCAGTGACACGCGCAAATTCAAGCGACGTGCCAGAGACGTGTCGCCAAATGTGTTCTTAGATTGGTTTCCTAAAACCGAACACCAGCGATACGAAAAATGGACCTGGGACGGTAGTAAGGGTTGAACCCGAGGCAAAGGCTCCGCCAGTACCTCGTCTCCTACTTTCCTACTGGCGGAAGTAAAGCTGTGAGGACGGGGCGTGAGCTGAGTTGGAGAGCACTTGCCCACGCAAGGCAAAGGTCCCGAGTTCGAGTCTCGGTCCGGCACACAGTTCTAATCTGCCACGAAAGTTGCATATCAGCGCACACTCCGCTGCAGAGTAAAAATATCATTCTGTTAATCACTTATTGTTGTCTAGACAATGTATTCCCGAAATTTCATTACCCTTATTAATTATTTTTCGGTGTTCAGATTGTTTCCGTTAGTGTATCATGTGAGACGTGGGCTTTCATTCACGAGATCAATGACTACTATAGATATCCTCATCCGTGCAGACCCCCTAGTGACTGTTAATTTGATGGATAGAGAAAGGTGTTCGTGTGGAAGGGGATTGGTGGGGGGTCGGGTAGGGGCGGGAATTGTAGAGAGTCTACGACAATTAGCACGTTAAAGAGCATGTAAGGTCCAGTAGTCCTTCAGAGATCATGAGACTGCCACAGGATGGACTATCATAGACAGCTGCACCATACCGGCTTCCGGCTGAAGATCAATAGACCTGTATACAGGTTTGAGATGTGAGTGTCCTTCCTGGAGCAGTTCGTTCGCACTGTCCCTCGCCTTTTTTTACATATACAGACTAGAGTCCCCCCTACAGTGTGTCCTGAAGTGTGTGTGTGTGTGTGTGTGTGTGTGTGTGTGTGTGTAGTGGCAGTGTCAGTAGCTGGGGTCCCAGCACCGTGCCGTGAGGGCGTCCGGGCCAGGCCACAGTGAGCGCTGAGTCAGTGGCTTGATTGCAGCCCGCCCGAGGCGCCGCCCACTGCTGCCTCTACTTAACGCCGGCCCCTCTCTCGCCGGGCATGTGCGCTCTTCAGAGGAACGTGGAGCGCGGAGATTAATTACGGCAGCCGCAGGCTCTGCATTCCTGGCGTCACACGACCGACGCTACCACGTGTACAGCTTGTCTCAGCAGTACGTAAAAGCAGTATCGCGCGTTAACGTTCTAAAAGTGACTTCAACCAGAAGTTGATATAACTTGGAACAGCTGTTCGGGGTTCATTTTTTGCCAACGACTCTAAAAATCGAAACTTTGAAACTCGATTTTAGTGACTTTGACCTTTTGAAGGTCAGGATAATTAGACGGGCGTCTTCATCATCTAGGCCTACATGGATACTCTGAAAATCACACTTAAGTGCCTGGCAGAGCGTTCATCGAACCACCACTATTATTCCACTCTCGAACAGCGCACGGATAAAACGAACACCTATATACTAACGCGCGAGCTCTGATTTCCCCTCTTTTATTATAATGATCGTTTTTCTCCCTATGTAGGTCGACGTCAACAAAAGATTTTCGCATTCGGAGGGGAAAGTTGCTGACTGAAATTTCGTGAGAAGATTTTACCGCAACCAAAAACGCCTTTGTTTTTATGGTGTCTCTCCCTATTTCGCCATAATACAAAACGTGCTGCTCTTCTTTGAACTTTATCGGTGTCCTCCATTAATCCTGTCTGGTAAGGATCCCACACTACGCAGCAGTACTCCAGAAGAGGACGGATAAGCGTTGTGTAGGCGGTCTCTTTAGTAGATCTTTTACATTTTCTAAGTATTCTAAAAGTAAATGTCAGTCTTTGGTTTGTGTTCTCCACAACACTTGTTTCCAATTTAAATTGTTCGTAATTGCTATTCCTAGGTATTTAGTTGAATTTACGGCCTTAAGATTTAATTAAGTTATCGTGTAACCCGGGTTTTAGCACTCATGTGGATCACCTGCTGGATCAGAACAAAATGTCCAGACACTCTGACCAAAATGGTACTGAAACAGACAGAGTAAAAGCCGAAATACTAAATGTCTTTTTACAAAGCTGTTTCGCAGAGGAAGACTGCACTGTAGTTCCTTCTCTAGATTGTCGCACAGATGACAAAATGGTAGATATCGAAATAGACGACAGAGGGATAGAGAATTAAAATAGCTCAAAAGAGTAAAGGCCGCTGGACCTGATGGGATATCAGTTCGATTTTACACAGAGTACGCGAAGGAACTTGCCCCCCTTCTTGCGACGGTGTACCGTAGGTCTCAGGAAGAGCGTAGCGTTACAAAGGATTGGAAAAGGGCACAGGTCATCCCCGTTTTCAAGAAGGGACGTCGAACAGATGTTCAGAACTATAGACCTATATCTCTAACGTCGATCACTTGTAGAATTTTGGAACACGGATTATGTTAGAGTATAATGACTTTCTGGAGACTAGAAATCTACTCTGTAGGAATCAGCATGGGTTTCGAAAAATACGGTCGTGTGAAACCCAGCTCGCGCTATTCGTCCACGAGACTCAGAGAGCCATAGACACGGGTTCACAGGTAGATGCCGTGTTTCTTGACTTCCGCAAGGCGTTAGATACAGTTCCCCACAGTCGTTTAATGAACAAAGTAAGAGCATATGGACTATCAGATTAATTGTGTGATTGGATTGAAGAGTTCCTAGATGACGGAACGCAGCATGTCATTCTCAATGGAGAGAAGTCTTCCGAAGTAATCGTGATTTCAGGTGTGACCCAGGGGAGTGTCATAGGACCGTTGCTATTCACAATATACATAAATGACCTTGTGGATGACATCGGAAGTTCACTGAGGCTTTTTGCAGATGATGCTGTGGTGTATCGAGTGGTTGTAACAATGGAAAGTTGTACTGAAATGCAGGAGGATCCGCAGCGAATTGACGCATGGTACCGGGAGTGGCAATTGAATCTCAATGTAGGCAAGTGTAATGTGCTGCGAGTACATAGAAAGATAGATCCCTTATCATTTAGCTACAAAATAGCAGGTCAGCAACTGGAAGCAGTTAAATTCCATAAATTATCTGGGAGTACGCATTAGGAGTGATTTAAAATGGAATGATCATATAAAGTTTATCGTTGGTAAAGCAGATGCCAGACAGATTCATTGGAAGAATTCTAAGGAAATGCAATCCGAAAACAAAGGAAGTAGGTTACAGTAAGATTGTTCGCCCACTGCCTGAATACTGCTCGGCAGTGTGGGATCCGTACCAGATCGGGTTGATAGAAGAGATAGAGAAGATCCAACGGAGAGCAGCGCGCTTCGTTACAGGATCATTTAGTAGTCGCGAAAGCGTTAACGGAGATGATAAACTGCAGAGGAAGACTCTGCAGGAGAGACGCTCAGTAGCTCGGTACGGGCTTTTCTTAAAGTTTCGAGAACATACCTTCATCGAAGAGTCAAGCAGTATATTGTTCCCTCCTACGTATATCTCGCGAAGAGACCACGAGCATAAAATCACAGAGATTAGAGCCCACACAGAAGCATACCGACAATCCTTCTTTCCATGAACAATACGAGACTGGAATAGAAGGGAGAACCGATAGAGGTACTCAAGGTACCCTCCGCCACACACCGTCAGGTAGCTTGCGGAGTATGGATGTAGATGTAGACCTCACACTTTGCGTTATTTACGGTCAGTTGCCAGTTTCGCAACATTCAGATATCTTTTCTAAATCGTATGCAATTTGTTTTGGAATTGTGATGAGTTTACTAAACGATAAACGACAGCATCATCTGCAGCCTAAGACAGCTTCTCACATTTTCTCCTAAATCGTTAGTATAGGTAAGGAACAGCAGAGGGTCTATAACACTACCTTGGGGAACCAGAAATCACTTCTGTTTTACTCGATGACTTCCAGTTAATTACTACAAACTGTGAGATCTCTGACAGGAAATCACGAGTACAGTCACATAACTGAGACAAAATTACACAAGCAATCAATATGACTACGAGCCGCTTGTGTTGTACAGTGTCAAAAGCCTTCTGGAAATCTAGAAATACGGAATCAATTTGAAATACCTTGTCAATAGCACCCAACACTTCGTGTCAGTAAAGACCTAGTCTTGTTTCACAACAACGATGTGCATATTGGAAGTTAATAATAACGGCCTGTAATTTAGTGGATTACTCCTACTACCTTTCTTGAATATTAGTGTGACCTGTCCAACTTTCCAGTCTTTTGGTACGGATCTTTTCATCGAGCGAGCGATTGTACATGATTGATAAGTATGGAGCTACTGCATCTGTGTCATAAATACTACTGTACATATTTAATTTTGCAAATTTGTTATGTGAATCAATACTTATTAGTTTTTGTAATTATTTTATGTCCTGGACTCGAAAAATAAATAAATCAATCAGCATACTCTGAAAGGAGCCTAATTGGTATACAGTGTGGATCAAAATACTTTCTTTTAGTTATTTGTTTCACTACTACTTTTAAGCTACTCATGGTAGCAGCTGTTCATTATTCGAATTCTGAAATATTCAGTTCGTCTTCTTTGGTGAAGGAATTTTGGTAGGCTGTGTTTAGTAATCCTGTTTTAGCAGTACTGTCATCGATAGTATTATCATTGCCGTCACGCAGAGAAAGTCTTCCTCTCAAGTAACGCAGAGCTCGAAGAAAGACTGGTTTGAACATGCTTACTATACGCGATGCTGTCCTCCTCGTAATCATATAGTCCCACCTTAAGACCTGTAATCTGACCCGCCAACTTACTAAAAGACGCTATTACGTTATCGTGGAGGCATTATAGCGATCTGTATAGTGAAAATGTGTGGACAACACAGTCTAGACCACTTGGTGAAACCGTTTGTTAAAAACATAATAAAAATTCCATTTAGACTATGTTATTCAGCAGATTGTATGGACACCTGCTGCTTATCAATTACAGAAGTTGCTATGAGAGTGGCTTTTTACATGCAGGCAATATTCCCCTAGATTAATGTGAGGCCACAACATAGAAGTAACGAACGATACGTCTAGTCTGATCTATTTTGTGTGTACCTTAAAATGCGGCAGTTGGTGGTGTATGCCGGTTGGACACCGCACGTTTTGTGAAATAAATGTTGCTCAGCTATGTCTTCATCAACTGAAATGCTATAATTCCGCGTGTGCTTTCCGATTTCCAAGCAACCTGAGGGACTCCAATTGACACACGTGGACTCTATGCTGTGACTTCACAAGAACATGAGAAGTCAGGAAAAGACACTGTAACGAACTGAGCGGCGACTGCTAACTCGTATGGCTCGCACGCCTCTAATTCGATGAGTATTCTCTAACCTACGTGGTTGACATATTAGTCCAGCAGCAAGCACCTTTCAGTCGGAATTTTGGTCATTCTTCTTTTGGTGTGTAATTTAGCCGTCCTTCACGTTTTACGTAATGCCGGCCCATGTGTGTAACCATACATATTTAGAAAATATTTTGACCTAAAGACTTCCATTGCGGTGTAGCGAAAGTCTGCCTCCACCGCGAGAAATGAAGACGCCTATAATGTAGGGAACAATATCGTTACTTGGTACTGTTCTTCCAATAGGGAAATTAAGTCTTAATACTGCATATTGTTTTTTTTCCAAACATGGATCATGTCATCGGATTTGGTTCAACAAGAATTCGTGAGCCAAGTCATATTTTTTGTTGATGCGTGGAATTAGAGAGAGCTAGCAGTCCTTCGAACTTTACCCCTCTCGTTGCAGAAACAGTTCAGCGGTTTTCTATTAGGGAGATTTTTTTGTGAGAAAACTCACACTGCGTGGCTACAGTACATTTTTTTTCTTCACTAGATATCCCGGTAAGGGAATGCAGAAAAGTGGGCTGACAGTGACTGAAAAGAGAAACGTATATTACGATTAGAAGTATAAAGGTCTAGAAAGAGACGTTGTGATCGAAAAATTGTGCCAAAAACAGTATAATACCATTTGAAACCTAACGCTGACTATGCGTGCAACCCATCATTCAGCTGCCTTCAACAGTAGTACTAGCAATGAAATATAAATAAAAACTATCACTAGAACATCAAAACATCTGTTCATAGGTGGGGTGGCGATAGATACGCAGCTTCAGTGTGGAGGCAGAAAGCAAAAGCAAACAATTGGATAGAATTATGTTACTCGTAGAACTTGACGGCAAACAACGCAGTGGTGAAATATTAGGCTTGGAATCGAGAAAAAAGCAGACACTATTCGAATCTGGCCCGGACAACCAGATTTAATAAAAAAATTCTCGATGTATACTTAAAACAGATCTGACTGAAGACTATACATGAGATTCTGTGAACCATAAAGGTCTAAAACACATCATCGTCGATTTTGAGACTAGCGACATCTGTTGATTTTATGGTGAAGTTTGTGTGTAGAGTAGGCGCACAATATATTCGTGAACATTCACGAAAAGCTGCCTCACTAGTCTACCTAATATTCCGTCAAATGTGGCCTTGTAGCGGTGTTCTTTAGGCCCTTATGGTTCTCAGCGCCTCATATGGTGAGAATTACGTCCGTTTCTCAGCGTTGGTGCAGTAAAAGCGAGCTGTTCAGTGCATTTCCTTGTAAGAACAAATTCGTCTTCAACCAGTTCTTTACGCCGCCCTTGAAGAACCTGTGTGGAAATGCATTGCTGCGAGGATCACTCAGAATGTAATGAGTATGACGTCGCCCCATTCAGCAAAGACCTAAAAAAAATAGTTCAAATGACTCTGAGCACTATGGGACTTAACATCTATGGTCATCAGTCCCCTAGAACTTAGGACTACTTAAACCTAACTAACCTAAGGACATCACACACATCCATGCCCGAGGCGGGATTCGAACCTGCGACCGTAGCGGTCACGCGGCTCCAGACTGAAGCGCCTAGAACCGCACGGCCGCACCGGCCGGCAGCCAAGATCTAAAAGATCTTATTTTGCAAGTTTCAATTTCTTAACTACAGGAAGCGGTGAAACAACTCACTTTACACTAAGCCGGCGTTCAGTCGATGCCAGCCGCAGAGGTCAAACGGGTGTCATTGCGTGCGCTAACTTTATGTAAGTGCGAAACAGGCTCGAGCGATTACGTCTGGCGATTTTCGTTCTTTCATAGCTAATTCAGGCCAAGTAAATGTTCTTGCCTGCGAAAGTTTGTGTGGGCACCCAGCAACTAGTGTTTCTGCAGAACACGCGTTTTGTGTGAAGAGAAATATTATATAGGGTTGTCGTTGCACCTGTTAACATATTCAGTTATGATGTTCTATTATACATCTACTTACATACTACAGCGGTGGATGTTGAAGGGTAGCTTGTACCTCTGCTAGTCATTCTCCTTCCAGTCCCACTCGCAAATGCTGTAAGGGTAAAAACTACTGTGTATGAGCGTCCGTACGAGCTCTGGTTTCTCTTATATTGTCTTTTCAGTGTAATGTCAGCTTTCTTCAGTATGTTTAGATATTTTGAATTCGTCCAGAAGAGTAGAATTTTAGCGAAGAAAGGACACATCACACTGCCAATAAAACTAGCATGATAGTGTTTATTCTTTAAGTCTTTTCTTATCGCATCAAGTTTTTACTCGAGTAAGTTCATTTTCCTCCAAATGCAAATGATACCTTCAGTTCCAGCAGACGTCGTTGGAGACAGCGAGCTTGGTGACGCAAAATCGTATTATTCTTAATCATTAATGCAAAAATTAGTATTGCATAATAATAATAATAATAATAATAATAATCTGGCTTCGTTAATAACACAGACTGAAGGTATGACTTACAAATATTGAAATGAAAATACAATAGCGCGTTTATGGTGCGCAATCGTGTCTCACCGAATCGACAACATCTAGCTGACTTACAGACCAAGAATTAAATAGATGAACTTCATTAGCACATAGGAACACAAGGATTCGTACTGTGCTACTAAAATAAAGAAAAAATTTTAAATTCCATTATTATTTAACATGAAGTAAAAGTTACAGGAATGGTACAACCTTGTAGAAACGAGGTTCGAAGAAGGAGAATCACAAGAAAAGAATATCAGTTCTCTTATTTTTAACAAAAAAAATCGAAAAATTCATAGAAAATTAATATACTGAATGCGTTGTTATAGTGGACCATACGCGAGATGAATGTTGGTGACAGTAGAATCGTTTTCCAGTATGGCTCAAACGTCGGCCCTTGAAGCTTTCTGAACAGTGTTTCGTGAGAATGACGTCTACATCTCTCCAGAGGTTCCCATTGGAGTTCACGGACCATTTTCGCAATACTCGAGGGTCGATTGAACCTACCAGTGACAAACACAGCAGCACACGCCCGAACTGCTTCGATGTCCTCCTCTAATCCGACCTGGTGGGAATTGCAAACAATCGCACAAGTGCCCTGTTCGCAGTCTCCTTTACGAGCATAGCTGAGCTACACTGTCCCAGAATTGTCCCAATAAACCACAGTTAACTATTAGACCTTCCTACAACTGATCTTACGTGCTTGTTCCGTTTCATGTCGCTTTACAACTTTACGTTTACATTTTAATCGGCTCGATTATGTCAAACAGCGCCCCACTGTAATACTGTATTCTAACATTACGGGATTGTTTTTCTTACTCATCTCTATTAACTTACACTTTCCCACATTTGGAACAAGGTGCCATCCATCACACCAAACAGAAATTCTGTCGGGGTCTTTCCGTACTCACACACAGTCATTCAACAATCACACACTGCCGTACACTAAAACGTTATCATCAAACATTCCTATCACATCTTTTATGTACGATGTCTGTTCAAAAAGTTCCGTAACTTTCTCAAAAAAAAAAAAATTCTGTGCTTCTACTTCTTGTGCATGGTCTCCTTCCAAATACTCTCCTCCACAATTGAGACACGCCTCCCAAAGCCGTTTCCACTTCCGGAAGCAGTCTTGGTCCGCCTCTTGCTGGATCGTGCGAAGCGCCATCTGCGAATTTTCTTCTATCTCGTCTGTCGCTGCAAATCTTCGTCCTTTCAACGGAGTTTCCAACATTGGAAATAAAAGTCCGCAGGGGCCAGGTATGGAGACTACGGAGGATGAGGCAGCACAGTGATTTCACAGGCGAAGATCTTTCCGGTCTTGACTCATGAGCCGTGGGACGAACTTGGCGGCAACACGATGCATTCCAAGATGCTGTGTCAGGATTTCATGACATGATAAGACTGAAATATTACATTCTTCTACAATCTCTCTTACGGTTACTCCTCTATTGGCACGCACGGTTTTGTTGACATTCGTGACACGAGTGTCGTCGGTAGACGAGAGTCATCGTTAGCCTCCACCCGGCCATTCTTAAACCGTGTGAACTATTCGTAACTCAGAGTACGGTTTAAGTACTCATCACCGTAGGCTTTCTGAATAATTTGGTGTATCTAGTAAAAGTTTTCTTCAGTTTCACGCAAAATTTAATGCTACATGTATCTTGTATACTGATTTTAGGACAGCCCTTGGTCACGCTAGAGATCTGCCCACCGTACTCGCAGATATACCAGTGTTAGCAGAGTGGTTCAAAATGGTTCAAATGGCTGTGAGCACTATGGGACTTAACTTCTGAGGTCATCTGTCCCCTAGAACTTAGAACTACTTAAACCTAATTAACCTAAGGGCATCACACACATCCATGCTCGTAGCAGTCGCGCGGTTCCAGACTGTAGCGCCTAGAACCGCTCGGCCACCCTGGCCGGCAGCAGAGTGGTGAAATTTTGTGAACTATCAGGCCTCATCTCTAAACTGGTTGGGAAGGGCGGCAGACTTTAGTACGTTATAAACTGCTCTGCATGTGGGGACAGCCTTTGTCCCCACCAATGAGATTTCATGTTGACTTTTCGTCAGGGCGCTGTTGTCCGTGATGTCGAGCGTCCCCTCAACCCAACTCCTCATCATCATCGGAATTTACAAACTGTGTGACACAACGTTCTACTCAATACAACACTGAACAATAATTAACTGACATACAACAGTGAAACTTCCGCCAGTTACACATTACACTCATACGTGTGCGGGGATGCCACATGCATTTTTCGCTCCAACACACCTATAGCGCGATATTACGAATGTTCCGGAATTTTTTTGAAGAGACCTCGTATATTGAGAAAAGAACGATACTGTCACACTTCCCTGGAGCACTCCTGATGAGACCCTTGGTTCTGATGAACACTCGGCGTCCAAGGGTAACGTATTTTCGTTAGAATGTCTTGGAACCACTCTCATATCTCGGACCTATTCCGTAAGCTTGGACTCTTTTAACAGCCTGCCATGTGACACTGTGTCAAACGCTCTACGATGATGTAGGAATGTGGAATCTGCCTGTGGCCCCCTAAGATCGTTCATGCCAGGGAGGGTTGCAATCGGTTGACATCAAGCCGTCTGACCCAGAAATAGAATTCTGATCATTTGTTTCCTGTCAACAGACGCCCGATAGGTTGAAGGTCAGTGCCGATATCCAACATTGTAATTGGTGAAAAAATGCTAATGTTATCTGAAGCAAAAATGAGACGGAAATGCGCTTGGGTTTCATAAGTGATGGACGTCCAGAAAAATGGGGGAGATAATGTGAGGAAACAAATAACGTGTACTTTTTACTGTAAACAAATATTCATCATGGTATCACTCGAAATAGCAATCAGGGATTGATATTCTATTGCTTACTTTTTAAGCTTTTCGAAAGAACTCATAGATAAAGCCGAAAGCGCGAATTCGCGCACCTGCTCAGAATTGAGGGGGAGGGGGATTGCGTCGTCCCGTATTTAGACATTTGCCTATCTAGATAGAACCCATATACCCTCTAGATATTTCCCCATCCTGATAGAGCCCACATACCCTCTCCTCACCTCCCCCCCCCCCCAATTCCTTATAATTTGTTTTCCAAATCAAGGGATACCCCCTATGGACATCTTTGTCAGTCCTCAGAAGTTACTGTGTGTAACTAAGAAACGTTTCTTGAGGAACTTTTCCAAAGACGTTGATTGGATTGACCAGATCGCGAAACGTGAAGAAGCGAACTTGCGGCACTTTGGAGATTGCTAAATAGGTGGAAATTAGATGTATCACCAATGTCTCGTCGACAGTGCAGTTACGAGAGACATACACTAGTACAGTTAGAGCAAGAGCATCATTGGTTAAAGGAAACAGTTACAAAACCATGCAAGCGTTGTTAAGCAGTGGTTCAAAAATGATAGAGGGGGAGGAAGAGACGCATGATTGGACGAATGTGTGTAAAAACTAATTTCCTGTCACGTTTCTGGTAAGTACATAATTGCGGCTTAATCTCTTGTGTAACGTGTCGTATCATGTTCGTGCAGATGTGCCATGCCAGCGCTTTGCACTCTTTGTTCCATCGCCGTTGTTCCGACGATGGTATTTCCGTTTCAGTAAAGAAGTGTGAAGCATTCCACAGCAGAAAATTTCACCCAGTTAACATTGATGACGTTCTTGGATCGTTAGTGTGTCTCATAACTCTTGATGCGAGCCGGCCGGGGTGGCCGAGCGGTTCTAGGCGCTACAGTCTGGAACCGCGCGACCGCTACGGTCGCAGGTTCGAATCCTGCCTCGGGCATGGATGTGTGTGATGTCCTTAGGTTAATTAGGTTTAAGTAGTTCTAAGTTCTAGGGGACTGATGACCTTAGAAGTTAAGTCCCATAGTGCTCAGAGCCATTTGAACTCTTGATGTCTTATTTTAATTGGTGTTGCGACATTCCAAATAGCATGGCGAATTACTTGTTTTGTTTTATAAAAAGGGAGTTCTTTACATAAGTACCTGACTTTCCTTTTTTCTTCAGTGTACCAGCTCGCTGAAAATGTACGCCGGATCTCTATTTTACCCATAACGGCGTGAGAACTGTGCATCAGGTACGGTACCAAGGAAAAATAATATTGCAAAAACTGACGCCTCTACGTAGACTGAGCATACTGCCTAAAGAGATATTTTACAATCTTAAAAAAAAAGCCTCTGGTCACCCAAATGGTATCATAACTGGTTCCGTTGTCTTAGAAAGTCATCAGACGATACTAGAAGCGGATTAAATGTTGGCCTAGAGACGCGATCCGCGACTGACAATCTGGCAGCATTTGAGTCCAATACAAAGTCATTAACTTCACTTGCAGAGGGATGGAGACACTGTACGATATTACGAGGAGCGTTCAATAAGTAATGCAACACATTTATTTCTGAAAACAGATCGGTTTTATCCTGGATCCCATTACACCCCATTATTCCACACTCTTTTGGCTACAAAACCTTACTTTTTTTTAACTTAATCTCCGTTCAGTGCCTACTTACTGGGACAGCCTGTATGGTACCATGCGGCCACTCTAATGGTCGACGTAGGAGCCAACGTCGTGTTGCATCAGTAACCTCCCCAACAGCCACGTGTTGCTTCCCGCGGAGTCATCCTTTGTCGGTCCATACAGATGGAACTCGGAAGGTGCGAGATTCGGGCTGTAGGGTATAACAGGAGGAACAGTCCAATGAAGTTTTGTGCGCTCCTCTCGGATGCGCAGACTTGTGTGAGCCCCTGCGTTGTCGTGGAGAAGGGGAAGTTCGTTTGTATTTGGATTTTTGATGAACATGCTGAACTCGTTTCTTCAGTTTCGTGAGAATAGCACACTACACTTGAGAGTTGGAAAATTTTTGGATATTTGTGGTAAGTTCCTAAGGGACCAAACTGCTGAGGTCGTCGGTCCCTGGGCTTACACACTACTTTAACTTACGCTAAGGACAACACACACACACACACACACACACACACACACACACACACACACACACACACACACACACGCACACGCCCGAGGGAGGACTCGAACCTCCGACAGGCGCCGCAGACCGCGCGGCTACTTTAGAGAGTTGATCGTTGCACCTTGAGAGAGGACATCAGAGTCGCAGAAGACCGTCGCCTTTACCATCTGAGGCTGCGGCTTCGAAATTTTTCTTCGGATGAGAGGTGGGGTGGCGTCTCTCCATGGATTGCAGTTTTGTTTCCGGTTCGAAGTGTTAAATCCATACTTCACCGCCCGTGAAGATGAAGATGTTCGGCAAAGGATTGCCACTATCAGACTCGTAATCTCACTGAGCAATTAGCTAATGAAATATTTGTAGGTATCAGTGGGTGGTTCACAGCAAATGGATTAACGCTGACTTTTGACCAGACCCAGTACATACAGTTTAGTACCTCACAAAGAATACCTGACCCTGTAAGTATAATGTATTCAAATAATGAAATTAAAGCTGTAGACAGTGTCAAATTTTTAGCACTACAAATTGACCAAAACCTAAATTGGAAAACTCACACTATAGACTTAATGAAACCCCTTAGTTCAGCTACATTTGCAGTATGCATGATAGGAGAAATAGGTTATTTAAAAATGAAGAGGTTAGTTTATTCACCAACGAGTTATGGAATGATCTTTTGGGGAAACTCCTCTCACAAAGAGAACATTTTCAAAATTCAGAAACGAGTCCTTAGAATTATTTCTGGTGTCAGTCCTAGATCATGATGCAGAGACCTCTTTAAGAAACTTGGTAATCTAACTTCTACTTCTCAGTACGTATACTCATTGATGTCCTTTATCATTTCCAACATGTCTTTTTACACAAAATAGTGCAAAACTTGATTATAATATCAGAACCAAAAGCAATCTGTATAAGGACTATAAAAGCTTAGCATTAGTACAAAAAGGAGTCAAATACATGGGTACTCATATATTCAATAACTTACCAGAGCATATCAAAGGTCTTGTAAGTGATAAAGATCGGTTTCACAGTGAATTAAAGAACTTCCTGTTGGCCAACTCCTTCTACTCCATCGATGAATATCTTCGCAAGGATTATAGCTGATAACTCTGTCTGCATTAGAATTGTACAATATCTATGCATCTGAGTAAAAAAAAAAAAAATCTTTGACTCTTTCCGCATCCCAGATGCTCCTCTCCAAGGGATCCATGGAAAACGATAAATGTAATGTAATGCGCTTGCAATTCCGCACACATGGTCCTTCTTTGATCTCTGCCGTCTTCTGTTAGGCGTCGAGAAACTCAGCGGGCACACACCTTTAAGTACCCCAACTTATGGAAGAGTGTGTCAGCACTACCAACAGAGACGTCCACTTGAGCATCGATGTGTTTTATTGTTATCCGTCGATCACACTGAATGTGTCCACAAGTTCCAGCATTGCAGGAGTCATAGCTGTGTGCGGCCTGCTGGCACACGGCAGACCGGACACGTTTGTGCGGCCTTGTTGTGATGATGACAGACGCCTCGCCCAGCGACTCACCGTGCTTTTGTTCACTGCCGGGTCTTCGCAGACTTACTGTAAGCACCTTTCAATGTCTGCAGTGTTCTGGCTTACCGGCAAAATAAACTCAGTGACAGTTCTCTCCTTGGAACGCACCTCTGTTACAGACGCCATTTCGAAAGCTACGTATGGAGTCGTCACCTATCGGGACTTTATGAAACTATAGGTGTTGAAGCGGAAATGTTCTACGATTTCCTGAGAGATATTCCGCATTTCTTCATCCGAAATTCGCCGAGGAAAAAAAAGTGTTGTGTTACTTATTGAACGTTCCTCGTATTTCTTGGAAAATGTTTCATTGTTGCCCGATTTTGACGATGGCGAGGGAAGAACAGCAGACGAATTTCGAAGTGTGTTAGTGAACTACCAGTCAAGAGTTCTCCCTAGAGTCCGCGATGTCATTTTTATCTACAGTGTGGAGGAAAGCCACGTACTCCATATCCAAACACCCATCTGCACACGTTTCTATTCCAGCATCACTGTAAGAATAAAAGGAACGAAAGTTTGAGAAATAAAAATACTGACTCTGTTTTATGTAGCTCTGGCATTAAGCAAATCATCCTACAGCTCTATGACATGATAGCATACAAAAAAAACTGCTTGGAGAGAGAGAGAGAGAGAGAGAGAGAGAGAGAGAGAGAGAGAGAGAGAGAGAGAGAGAGAGAGAGGTGGGGGGGGGGGGTGGTAGGGGGATTTCGTCTACGATGAATGATGATTTCATTAGAGACAGCGTAAGATCAGATCGGACGTGAAACCGATGAGCCTTAAAAAAAAAAAAACATATCGACAGTCGCCTTCAGTGATTTAAGGGAACCACGAAAAACGTATTTCTGGATTGAGTCACGGGAGATCTGAATCTCAAGGGGAGTGAATTTTCTACCCGCAGTATTGTGCTGGAACCGGAACAGATGTGGTAGCATACAGTTCCTTACCACCGACCTGTGCGCCAGTGCCCTGGGGTTAAATGTCCAGAAATTTTAATGATCAACAGCCTCAGTTGCACCGTTTACCTAGAAGTTACCTAGGTTTCAGTCGGGATAACCCAACCTTCTTCAGAATAACCGTAACTACCGTTTTTCCATAGTGGACATCGTCAAGCTAAAACTACAAATCCATAAATTATCGTCAGACCATAAAACTTACCTGGAACTGCCTCGGCCCCACTTCGCGACCGCGATGCTGCAGCCACGAGTGCTGTACTGTCGCGAAATGGGGCCGAGGCGGTTTCAGGTTTTACAATCTGACGATAATTTATTATATGATTTGGAGCGAGCCAAAGCGACGTTCAGTGAATGCAAGTGTTGTACGCCAGATCAGAATGCGATGGGATGTGTGCGCCGTTCACGCTGAGTGCCCTTGAATAGAGAGCGTCGCTTATCCGAGAGCTGAATGCCGCTCGCTGTCGGCAGCTTTGCTCCAAAGCGGGTCAGCCAAGCGCACTAAGCCAGTAGGGTCGCCGAACAGCCGGTGCGTGTCTCTCTGTTCGCTTCTTTGCATGGAGTGGAGTTGAGTTCTGTGTACAACATCGTTGTCGTAATAGTTTTTGGCCCGAAGACTGGTTTGGTGCAGCTCTCCACATTACTCTGTACTGTGCGAGTCTTTTAATCTCCCTGTAACTGCTACAACATACATCCATTTGAACCTGCGTACTGTGTTCATCTCCTGTTGACGCCCCCACTCTTCTGTCCAGTGCCAAATTGACGATTCCTTGAGGTCACAGAACGTGTCGTGTCAGCTAGGGCTGACATCTTTTCGGAAAAATATAATATATCGGCGATATTTGTTCTACATTACGTCGATACCAAAATGCCAATATCGAGTGCTGACATTTTTATTTTATTCTATATCTTTTTCGCAATTTTTGGTATACATTTGAAGTTGTTCTTTTGAAAGTGAATTAGAACATAATTGTATTTTCACTGTGTTAAGGAGTCTTAGTACTTTTTGAGCTTTCATCACGTCGAATCCTTCTCTCTGACTGTGTTGAGCAAGTATATGTAGCACAAAAGTATCGGTAGTTGCCTGGTTGCACTGGGGGGTGGCCGTGTGAACGGAATAACAAATTTTCCGATGTGAAGAAACAGCTCACCAGTTGCGTTAAACACTATTTTAACGCAACTAGTGTGCTGTTTTTTCACGTCGGCATTCTTCAAAAGCAGTTGCTGAAAAAGTTGACTATCAACTACATGACAAGACTAGTCTTTGTGGTGGTCGGAAGCGTGTGAAGAGAAATGCTGACGTAATCGGCATTTGGCGTTACGAACAGAAACTGCAACGTTTAGCTCCACCACGTGATTTTGACACTATATCTGCTAGGTTGCTGCCGTTGGCAGAAATGAAAAAAAAAAGGCAAGTCGACCTGAAGTATTCTGGACAAATTCTATGTGCGACGAAACAGAATGGCGGACTCACCGGGCACCTTTTATTGTGCCGCTTACATGCAGTTACCATTGTTAGCAAAGTGGTTGTCGCCAAGCGTGAACGTGAATACCTTTCTTTTAAATTCTTGCTCTAAGGGGGATAGGCAGGCTGATAGTGTGTTTATGTGCAGAATGTGTAATAATAAATCAGTAACTAAATATACAGATCTAAAACCGGCGGTATATTTACAATGCGAAGCCTATATTTTTATGGACCAGTACGTCGATATTTCGCCCGTCGACATGTCGGTACTTCACGATGTAGCGAGGGCCGATAGTGACATTTTTTTAAAATTCGTTATATCGGGTTCCCGATATTTTAAAAATATCAACAGCCCTATCAGCCGATCCCTTCTTCTAGTCATTTTGTGCCACACATTCCCTTTCTCCCCAATTATGTTTAGTACATCATTAGTTACGCGGTCTAACCACCTAATCTGAAGCATTGTTAAGTAGTACCACATTTCGAAAGTTTCTATTCTTGTCTGAACTACTTATCGGCGAGTTTCCACTTCCGTACAAGACTACACTCCAGACATACACCTTCAGAAAAGACTTTTTATCGTTTACATTTATGTTCAACGTTAACAGGTTTCTCTTCTTCCGAAATGTTTGTCTTGCTATTGCCAGCCGGCTTTTTGTATCTTATCTATTTCTGTCATCATTCATTTTCCTGTCAAATAACAAAACCCATCTATTAATTTAATTCCTTATTTCCTAATCGTCTTCTGATGTAATTCGCCTACCTTTCATTACCGTTGTTTTATTTTGTTGGTGTTCATCTTACATTCTCCTTTCAAGAGACTGCCCATTCTGATTAACTATTCTCCCACGTCCTTTGCTATGTGTGACAGAGTAACTGTGTTACCAGCAAATTTCAAAGTTTTTATTTCGTCTCCCTCAACTTTAATTCGCATTATTTGGTTTTCTTTACTAGCTGCTCAGCGTACAGCTAGACTATCATTGGGGATAGGCTAGAATGCTGTGTCACTCCCTACTAAAGTATGGCTTCTCTTTCATCTCCTTTGACTGTTACAACTGCTGTCTGTACAATTGCAAATAATCTTTCGCTCCCTGTGTTTTACCCCTGTTACCTTTCAATTATTTGCTGACTATACCTAGACCTTACGACGTGTACTGAGAAAGTGGTGCCATGTCTACCCAACATAAGACTGTTTTGGTTTCGGAGAAAAGCAGAAACATTGAGCTGTCGATAGGCACGCACAAAGAAGGAAAACTTGGTAGCTTTCGGACTTTTCCTTGTTTGTGTGCGCGCGCGTGTGCGTGCGCGCGCGCGCTCTAGTTCGTCAAAAGATAAGTGCTAAAGCTAGCAAGTTTCCTTCCTCTGTGTGGCCTGTCGACGAATCGACGCTTCTGCTTTTTCGGTGAGCGATCTCCTTTAATCCTGAAGTATTTACATTCACAAAACTTTACAAACAATATTGCTTTGTTTATTCACATTTCCTTTGTGTTCAAATGTGTGTGAAATCTTATGGGACTTAACTGCTAAGGTCATCAGTCCCTAAGCTTACACACTACTAAACATAAATTAGCCTAAGGACAAACACACGCACCCATGCCCGAGGGAGGACTCGAACCTCCGCCGGATCATCCACACAGTCCATGACTGCAGCGCCTGAGACCTCTCGGCTACATTTCCTTTGTTTTCAGTCGTATCTCGTATAAAATTTTCATTCTATCTTGTCACTTCGTTTCGAGAATACATCTCAGTAGCTTTTCTTAATACAGCTCGGTTGTTGTGCTAAAGGCGTCTGGCCACACATGTAACAGCAAACTTGTCACGTATGAATGAACAAACTTTCTGTACAAGCATTCGGACTGCTCAAGTTACTTTATCAGTATTCACTTACGCAAGCCTGTGTAAGCATAAGAACGTCTACATGCTAGAACGTGTCCACCGAAAATGTGCAAACTTGTACAAGTAAACTTCAGTTCTCTGGCAATCTCTGTTGCGGCAATAAGCCAGGTGACATGAAGTTAAATTCAGTCGCAAGTTGCTGGACAAGTGAAATAAGATGTCATCAACATTAATTCGAAAGCCAGCAAATGATGATGTCCCATATATTATTTTTATCATGAAAGAAAACAGTTACCTTATCACAGAGAAACACGACGTTACTAAAAAGACAGGCCATCCTAGAACGAACTCCAGGAGGCGAAAAAAAATTCGAAGCCATTTATTGACCTGAAATACGAAAAGAATAAGCAAATACTCAGGTATTACATATTTCTATAGATGCATATTTGTCTTTATAGCCCCTTCCCCTCACAGGAAATAGCAATAATGCTGCCTTCCGTATGGTGTTAGAGCTTCTCTCATGAGCGTATCCTACTTTTTAATAAAAGATGTTAAGAGTAATGCAAGGTTCGAATACGTTTCTCTGTTGATTCCTAAACAATTATACCAACTATGAGAAACAACTTGAATTCAGAGAGACTTACTGAGAGACTTAAGATTTTCTTTCCAGTAACTAGTCTTTACAACATGCACTATGTGATGAAAAGTATCAGACACCTGGCTGAAAATGACTTACAACTTCGTGGCGCCCTCTATCGGTAATGCTGGAATTCAATTTGGTGTTGGCCCAACCTTAGCCTTGATGACAGCGTTCACTCTCGCAGGCATACGTTCAATCAGGTGCTGGAAAGTTTCTTGGGAAATGACACCCATTCTTCAGAGTGCTGCACAGAGGTATCGATGTCGGTCGGTGAGGCGTGGCACGAAGACAGCGTTCCAAAAAATCCCAAAGGCGTTCTATAGGATTCAGGTCAGGACTCTGTGCAGGCCAGTACGTTACAGGGATGTTATTGTCGTGTAACCACTCCCCCACAGGCCGTGCATTATGAAGAGGTGCTCGATCGTGTTGAAAGATGCAATCACCATCCCCGAATTGCTCTTCAACAGTGGGAAGCAAGAAGGTGCTTAAAACATCAATTTAGGCCTGTGCTGCGATAGTGCCACGCAAAACAACAAGGGATGCAAGCCCCCTCCATGAAAAACACGACCACACCACACCATAACATCACTGCCTCCGAATTGGCACTACACACGTTGGCACATAACATTCACTGGATATTCGCCATACCCACACCCTGCCATCGGATCGCCACATTGTGTACCGTGATTCGTCACTCAACACAACGTTTTACCACTGTTCAATCATCCCATGTTTACGCTCATAACACCGAGCGAGGCGTCGTTTGGCATTTACCGGTGCAATGTGTGGCTTATGAGCAGCCGCTCGACCATGAAATCCAAGTTTTCCCACCTCCCGTCTGTCATAGTACTTGCAGTGTAGCTTGGAATTCCTGTGTGATGGTCTGGATAGATGTCTGCCTGTTGCACATTACGACCCTCTTCAACTGTCGGCGGTCTCTGTCAACAGACGAGGTCGGCCGGTACACTTTTTTGCTGTGCCCCTTCAATTTTAAATGAAACAAACTTTAACATTTTGCCCCTTTATTCTTCAAGTCTTCATATTTATTTCTCAGCATAGTCGCCATAGCGACAAACACCTCCAGCTACAGACCAGTTTGTTGAAAACGTCACTATAGAATGTTTCACTTCGTGGACAGGGCCACACATCACTTTTGCTTCAACCGCTTCATCACTCATATTGAAGCCCTCGAAGGTGTTCTTTAAGTCGTGGAATCAGATGAAAATAATGGCACCAAGTCGAGACTGTATGGAGGACGATCGCTGACAGTAAACCGAAGGCGGCCGATTGTTGCAGATGTCGCAGCGGTCCTATGTCGTCTGCCATTGTCGCGCTGAAGGTGCTGAGGGTGCTGTTCCATTATTGGTTGAACTCCTTGAATTCGAAACTCGTTGCAGTACGCTCTAGGTCTCTATAGAGCGTAGCGTTCCAAAGGATTGGAAAAGGGCACAGATCATCCCCGTTTTCAAGAAGGGACGTCGAACAGATGTGCAGAACGGTAGAGCTATGCTCTAACGTCAATCAGTTGTAGAATTTTGGAACAAGTACTATGTTCGAATAAAATGACTTTTCTGGAGACTAGAAATCTACTCTGTAGGAATCGGCATGGGTTTTGAAAAAGACGATCGAGTGGAACCCAGCTCGCGCTATTCGTCCACGAGACTCAGAGGGCCATAGACACGGGTTCCCAGGTAGATGCCGTGTTTCTTGACTTCCGCAAGGCGTTCGATACATTTACCCACAGTCGTTTAATGAACAAAGTAAGAGCATATGGACTATCAGACCAATTGTGTGGTTGGATTGAAGAGTTCCTAGATAACAGAACGCAGCATGTCATTCTCAATGGAGAGAAGTCTTCCGAAGTAAGAGTGATTTCAGGTGTGCCCCAGGGGAGTGTCATAGGACCGTTGCTATTCACAATATACATAAATGACCTTGTGGATAACATCGGAAGTTCACTGAGGCTTTTTGTGGATGATGCTGTAGTATATCGAGAGGTTGTAACAATGGAAAGTTGTACTGAAATGCAGGAGGATCTGCAACGAATTGACGCATGGTGCAGGGAATGGCAATTTAATCTCAATGTAGACAAGTGTAATGTGCTGCGAGTACATAGAAAGGAAGATCCCTTATCATTTATTTACAATATAGCAGGTCAGCAAGTGGAAGCAGTTAATTCCATAAATTATCTGTGAGTACGCATTAGGAGTGATTTAAAATTGAATGATCACATAAAGTTGATCGTCGGAAATGCAGATGTCAGACTGAGATTCATTGGAAGAATCCTAAGGAAATGGAATCCGAAAACAAAGGAAGTAGGTTACAGTACTCTTGTTCGCCCACTGTTTGAATATTGCTCACCAGTGTGGGATCCGTACCAGATAGCGTTTACAGAAGAGATAGAGAAGATCCAACGGAGAGCAGTGCGCTTCGTTACAGGATCATTTAGTAACCGCGAAAGCGTTACGGAGATGATAGATAAACTCCAGTGGAAGACTCTGCAAGAGAGACGCTCAGTAGCTCGGTAAGGGCTTTTGTTGAAGTTTCGAGAACATACCTTCACCGATGAGTCAAGCAGTATATTGCTCCCTCCTACGTATATCTCGCGAAGAGACCATGAGGATAAAATCAGAGAGATTAGAGCCCACACAGAGGCATACCGACAATCCTTCTTTCCATGAACAATACGAGACTGGAATAGAAGGGAGAACCGATAGAGGTACTCAAGGTACCCTCCGCCACACACCGTCAGGTGGTTTGCGGAATATGGATGTAGATGTTTCTCACGCACCATCATAGTTACGTTACACACCACCATGTTACACGCTAAAATACGAAGCTCTCTAGCGCCAGAGGGCTGCAAATGTCTGCACGTGAACGAATAGAAAATGTAGAATGTTAATAAAGTTACTTTATTTAAAAAGCTGTAAAGAGTTTTCACATCAAAAATTCGGAGGCATTACTTTTCATCTACATCGATACTCCGCAAGCGACCGTACGGTGCGTGGCGGAGGGTACCCTGTACTACTTCTACTTGCCATTTCCCCACGTATGCGCCTCGCAAATAGAGCGAGGGAAAAACGACTCTCTGTATGCCTCCGTAACTTTTCGTATCTTCTCTTACGCGCTATGTATGTTGGCAGCAGAATCATTCGGCAGTGAGCTTCAAATCCCGGTTCTCTAAATTTTCTCAATGGTGTTTCTCGAAATGAATGTCGCCTTCCGTCCAGCGATTCCTGTGAGTTCCCGAAGCATCTCCGTAACACTTACGTGTTGTTAGAATCTACCGGTAACAAATCTAGCAGCCCGCCTCTGAATTGCTTCAATCTGACCTATATGCGGTTTCCTTCACAGGTGATCCAGTCTTTCCTAAAATTCTCCCAATAAACCGAAGTCGACAATTCGCCTTTCCTACCACAGTTCCCACATGCTCGTTCCATTACATATCGCTTTTCACCGTTACGCCCAGATATTTAAACGACTTGACTGTGTCAAGCAGGACACTAGTTATACAGTATCCGAACATTACAAGTTTGATCTTCCTCCTCATTCGCATTAACTTACTATTTTCCACATTTAGGGCTATCTGCCATTCATCACACCAACTGGAAATTTTCTCCAACTCCTCTTGTGTCTTCCTACAGTCACTCAACTTCGTCACGTTACCGTACACCACAGCATCATCAGCACACAACCGCAGATTGCTGCCCACCTCTGGCGTTAGGAACTTGCTTATTAATAATAGTGATGCTGTAACCGTTGGTTTGTAATACTTACTGACAAAATGCAACCTAACGCTAGATTGCGTACTAACGGCTATCCTGTGTTGCCTTTTTTTATTTTTATTTTTTTTTAGTACGACTTGAAAAGAGAGAGAGATTATTAATTGATCACCGATGCGTCGGTTCTCGATTCTGTTCAGGAGACGTACGGATTGATAACGCGAATAATTGACCTTTTGTCCCGGATTGCCTTCACACAATCACAATCTTCGATGAAAATACCTAAGGGACAGATTTCAATTTAAGTATGGAAATGAAAGCAAATTAGTGGAATTTCGTAAGAGAAAGATTAACAGATCGGCAGTTGAACACATCAGTGGTCTCCCAAATACAGTCGAGACACCGCGATAAAGAGCGAACCTGTAACAAAGCTCGTGTACAATTTGAACATCATTTTTGGTTAGTGAAAGAAAAGAACAAGAAGAAAATTACTGCATCGTAAAATATTAATATATTTTGAACAAATTGGCTTTAAACTTCTACACATTGACAAATACACAATAAATGCATGTCTTACATCTGATATTTCTTTTGTACATGGCGCAGTCCAATAATCACATTGTATCCACACCCGAGTTACTGGAATGTTTGTTCGTCGTTTCACATAGTTTTTACACAAAATAAAAATACAACTTGTAGCAATGCTATGTAGTACGTCTTACCATGTCGGCGACCAAAAGTACTAGGGGTAATGAAGTCTCTAGAACATTTCTTAACAAAAGATAGGTTGTTCTTTCTTCTGTTTCGCAGCTTCTTGCTATTGAGCGCTGCGGCAATGATTTTGAATGTCTGCTCCCAGCGGGTCATAGTGTTTATTTAATTTAAACGCTGTACGCGCGTTTTGGTATAGGCGCACATTGAAAAAAAAATATTTTATCTCTTTACTCTCGCGCTGTGATGCTTAGCATCTTTACGAACTACAGCTCGTTGGCTGTACTTTTCTTTAATGACAAATATCTCACATGCAAAATAGCTGAAATCCAATAATATTACACACCCTGACTACAAAATCAGATATTTATAGCCCGCATCTCGTGGTCGTGCGGTAGCGTTCTCGCTTCCCACGCCCGGGTTCCCGGGTTCGATTCCCGGCGGGGTCAGGGATTTTCTCTGCCTCGTGATGGCTGGGTGTTGTGTGCTGTCCTTAGGTTAGTTAGGTTTAAGTAGTTCTAAGTTCTAGGGGACTTATGACCACAGCAGTTGAGTCCCATAGTGCTCAGAGCCATTTGAACCATTTTTTTCAGATATTTATACAGGGAATAACAGCGGTCCTGTCGCACTTCGCTGGGGCACTCCTGACGATATCCTTGTCTCTGGTGAATGCATGCCGTCTTGGACCACATACTGGGTTAAGAAGTCTTAGAGCCACTCACAAATCTGTCAGCTTACTCCACAACGTTCGTAACGTTGTGGCGCACCGTGTCAAATGCTTTCCGGAAATCTAGAAATATGGAATCTGCCTGTTGCCCTTCTCGTTATATCAGCACATTCGCATAGTTTATGGTTTATTACGCACCAAAACGGCAATGGCGGCCAATACGGCAAACAGTCGTCATTCGCGTTCAATGTACTCGAAAGACAAGCTGATTCTTGTACAAACCTGCTTGGACTATGCGGAAGGGAAGGGAATTCGTGCATACGTGTCAATCTTGCTGTTGAGTGCGCATTTTAAATGTGGAAACTCATTTGCTTGTTCTAATGGCATTTCACAATTTCTTTTGATGGGCCAACTTACCGATTTTTATGAGCTTAGAAATGAACGCAAAAAGTACCCTGGTAATGTGATCGATGCATTTTAAATGTGGAAACTCATTTGCTTGTTCTAATGGCATTTCACAATTTCTTTTGATGGGCCAACTTACCGATTTTTCTGAGCTTAGAAATGAACGCAAAAAGTACCCTGGTAATGTGATCGATGCATTTTAAATGTGGAAACTCATTTGCTTGTTCTAATGGCATTTCACAATTTCTTTTGATGGGCCAACTTACCGAGTTTTATGAGCTTAGAAATGAACGCAAAAAGTACCCTGGTAATGTGATCGATGCAGCATGTAAACAAAGTGCAATCTGTTACGCGTCTAGCGATTTTGTTGGGAATTTACAAGGGAACCTCCCCGTCGCACCCCCCTCAGATTTAGTTATAAGTTGGCACAGTGGATAGGCCTTGAAAAACTGAACACAGATCAATCGAGAAAACAAGAAGAAGTTGTGTGGAACTATGAAAATATAAGCAAAATATACAAACTGAGTAGACCATGTACAAGATAGGCAACGTCAAGGATAATCTGAGCCAGGGAGTGCCGTGGTCCCGTGGTTAGCGTGAGCAGCTGCGGAACGAGAAGTCCGTGGTTCATGTCTTCCCTCGAGTGAAAATTTTAATTTTTTATTTTCAGTTTATGTGACAAACTCTTATGTTTTCATCACTTTTTTGGGATTGATTATCACATCCACAAGAAAACCTAAATCGGGTAAGGTAGAACAATCTTTTTACCCATTCGCCAGGTGTAAAACAACAGATCCTTGGTTAAAGTCTTCCTTCGAGTGAAAGGTTTACTTTCTTTATTTTCGCAAGGTTATGATCTGTCCGTTCATTGACGTCTTTGTTTACTGTAATAAGTTTAGCGTCTGTGTTTTGCCACCGCACTGCAAAACCGTGCGATTAGTAGACGAAAGGACGTGCCTCTCCAATGGGAAACGAAAAATTTGATCGCAAGGTCATAGGTCAACCGATTCCTCCACAGGAAAACACGTCTGACATATTCTATACGACACTGGTGACGGCAAGTGCGTCACATGACAGGAATATGTTGTCCACCCACCTAACTTGTACACTTGGCGAATGGGTAAAAAGATTCTTCTACCTTACCCGATTTAGGTTTTCTTGTGGATGTGATAATCACTCCCAAAAAAAAGTGATGAATACATAAGAGTTCGTCACACAAACTGAAAATAAAAAATTAAAATTTTCACGCGAGGGAAGACTTGAAGCAGGGACCTCTCGTTACGTAGCTGCTCACACTAACCACGTGACCACGGCCCTGCTGAGCTCCCACTATCCCTGATGTTCTCTACCTTGTACATTGATTACTCAGTTTGTATATTTTGCTTATTTTTTCCATAGTTCCACACAACTTCTTCCTGTTTTCCCGATTGATCTGTGTTCAGTTTTTCAAGGCCTATCCACTGTGCCAACTTATAACTAAATCTGAAGGGGCGGCGATGGGGAGGTTCCCTTGTTAGAACGTTTCCGCACCGTGGTTCCAGCATTGACGGGGACAGTGAACCGTGATGGGAGGAGCAGATACAGTGTATGTATGTATGTATATACGTGTCGCGCAGCGTTTGTGAGCGCCCGAGCGTACTTCCGCCGTGCTTGCCTGGGCTAGCCGGACACGGGCTCGGCTCGGCACGGGACAGGAAATCAATCCCTGCTTCCGCCAGCACGTGTGACTCAGCCACCCCTACTGGTGTCACGTACCGGCAAGCGACTCCCACAACACACGCACGGCGTCTTGGATTCTCTGCGCGTAACGCAGCTGCACAAGACAGGTGTCGGCGAATCCCCCGTGGGAGTTTGAAGGCTGCCTGCTCGTCTTCCTCGTTTTTACGGCCCGTTTAAAGGGAAGCTTCGCGCCATTACCTCTTAAGAGCTGAACTAAAGTTTCCAAGTGAGAGACAGTTTTCAGGCCGTTTTACGCGAAAGATTCTCTGGTCAAAATCAACCATTCCTGGTGGCTGCGCGTCACATGCGTGTGTGTAAATAAACCCCCAATCACCTTGCGAGTGGGTGAGTGAGTCAGTGATCAGTTGTCTCTGCCGAGTGTGGAGTTGGAAAGGCCCCTTTCACATGAGCGAGTTTCTCGTCTCAATCCACTGTTCGCGCCAATTGTCTACTCGCATTTTCCCTGGCGCTTTGTTCACGTTCTACCTCATGCGTGTCACGAGTGTTGGCTCTCGTTTACACGTCAGCGCGAAAACTGCCTGTGTCGCGAGAGCTGTCTGCTGTGCAGTTTGGCACCTGAACGGTGAAATTGAGGCTATGAAGGACCAAACTTTTTGCGGAAAAATCAAAATATACCTTAAAATGGGATAAGTTTGCCATAGTTCTTCTTCTACCCCTTTTCTTACTAATAATGCAAACCTTCCTAAAACATGCCTTGGTTTCTAATTTCGTAATACGTGGACTGATGACAAATTAGTTACATATTGATACATAAAAGAAATGAAAAACGCCATCGGCAAAGTTACCTGACAAACTGGACAACTGTGTTAAAATCAGTGGAAATCAGCGAAAAAATACAGAAATAGAAATTCAAAGAACTGAAAATAATTTATACTTTCATGAAAAGATAGTTACAAAGAGAGTTAAATTTAAATCTTCAACGTTGAAAGTTAAGTGTGGCATTTTCAAAAAAAATCAAATCTGTGTGAAATCTTATGTGACTTAACTGCTAAGGTCATCAGTCCCTAAGCTTACACACTACTTAACCGAAATTATCCTAAGGACAAATACACACACCCATGCCCGAGGGAGGACTCGAACCTCCGCCGGCACCAACTTCACAGTCCATGACTGCAGGGCCCAGACCGCTCGGCTAATCCTGCGCGGCTGTGGCATTGTCATCGATTCTGATTGTGAGGCGGATTAATTATGTGCACAGTGTGCCACATTCGGGAAAGCTTCATCTGCGACGCCTGGGCACTAAAATATTTTCCTCCTGTCTGTTGTACGAGACCTCAAACTGGCTTCCTCCGTAGAACTGAGTAAGTCCACCAAGAAAATCCTTGGCACTTTTTTTCTGTAAACGAAGACTCTTTCCTTTGTTTCTAGTTGTTCTTCGAGGAATATCGAACTCTTATGCTACTTTTCCACTGCTTAGACGGCTACGGTTTTCGCCTTCAGCCCTTTACGCTTAGCAGTTGAAAGCAGTAAAGGATAAATGCATTAAAACTTAATGCAAGATGTGGCAGTTTTTGACTCATTTCCTTGCTCGTGACGTCATAGCTCCTGAACTATGTTAGGTAGATGATCCTTACCCTCACAGCAGTTGTTGCCTCACAGTAAAGGATATAGAATGAGTGTGCGCTGATATGAAACTTCCTGGCAGATTAAAACTGTGAGCCCGACCGAGACTCGAACTCGGCACCTTTGCCTTTCGCGGGCAAGTGCTCTACCAAAGCACGACTCACGCCCGGTACTCACAGAAGTACTGGCAGAAGTAAAGCTGTGAGTACCGGGCGTGAGTCGTGCTTTGGTAGAGCACTTGCCCGCGAAAGGCAAAGGTCCCGAGTTCGAGTCTCGGTCGGGCACACAGTTTTAAACTGCCAGGAAGTTTCAGTAAAGGATATGTTTAGCAAGTTTGTTTGAAACCGCTCCAGTGGTTTAGGAGGAGATATTCGCGCATCTCCCCTCCCCTCCCCCCCCCCCCACACACACACACGGATTTATAATATGTATGAAATACGTATGGATATGCCCAGGAAGGAAAATGTAACAGCGGTCCTTGAACATGTACTGCTGTGCCAATCAAAATTCGCCGCATCATACACAAACAAGAAACTGCGAAATTAGAAGACTTAATACTGGCATTATTATAATACTGGAACACACTGCGTAAAAGAAATTTTAGCTCAAGGTCATCATTTCGAAGTATTTCAAACGAATTTAAGTTTCTTCTGCAAACAAAGAACTAACTTCCTGGCAGATTAAAACTCGTGCCGGACCCGTACCCGAATCCGAACCTGGGACTTCTGCCTTCTGCTGGCAAGTGTTCTACCGATTAAGCTATACATACACGGCGCATGACCCACCGTTACAGCTCTCCTTCCACCAGCACGCAGTTTTTTGTCTACCAGAAAGTTTCAAATCAGCAAGAGTGAAAATTCAGTCTGCAAAGAACCGACAACGATACGTAGTGATTTCCAAACGAGCGTTTCTTCCTCCTACGCTTTTTGTGGTTGGGCGACTGTGGTATCTAAAGCGGAACCCCCAGCTTTCGCGCAGCCATTGTTCTAAACGTCTAGCCGGCAAACAGGAGATAAGCAGTCGAAGTTTACTGGCGCAGCTTGGTGATAAGACTGAGTAACATACAGCGAACCACATGCCTGTCTGAAAGCGCTTAAGACATATTCCTCTAGTATGAACGCACTTGTTGGAGGTACTGACGCCAATCTGTAAATGTTGAATATTTCGGGAAAAAATCATCACAGCACGCACAACACACGGCAAAAATACTGGATCTCATGTTGTTATTTCTTCCTTCATGAGCAGATGGGAGAAACCCTACAACTGTTTCTAGCAGCAGTTTTCATTTATTTATATCTTGGCGTTTTTAATCATTAACATGACTCCGTCTTGTTCTCACATGAAATGAAAGACGGAATGCGGAGATAAGTGGATGAGATATTTGGGGAAACAGAGCAGTATAAAGCAGTGAAGGGATGCATCAGACAAGAAAAGCTGTAAAAATGAATTAAATGAAGAAATCGAAGTATGTCGATTCATATGCGATAAAAATAAAATAGTCTAAATTGTGAACTGAGTAGGGAATCAGACGGAATGCACGAAAATTAGATGGCAATGAACCGTTAACTAGTGCAGAAAATGGACTCGCAAAGTAAAATGGAGGAAATGTACAACATAGCGAGGAACTTGTCATACGGGAAGCTAATAAAAGCAGCAAGACAGTCATACCACATACCTGGGATGGTAACTTCACAATCACAAACTATGAAAGCGTTCTGGATTCATTATGTAGCACTAACGACTACCAAAATTCTGTGGAGGAATGCAATAAATAAGAAGAGACATGTCACAGGGGTGGAATTGGCCTTAAGTATCATAGAACAAAAAAATGGTTCAGATGGTCCTGAGCACTATGGGACTCAACTTCTGAGGTCATTAGTCCCATAGAACTTAGAACTAGTTAAACCTAACTAACCTACGGACATCACAAACATCCATGCCCGAGGCAGGATTCGAACCTGCGACCGTAGCGGTCTTGCGGTTCCAGACTGCAGCGCCTTTAACCGCACGGCCACTTCGGCCGGCTATCATAGAACACGACGCAGATGTAGCGATAGCGGGTTAAAAAATGTAGCAAGCTCTGATACTAAACTGTTAAGTGCAGTAGGTTTTAAGGAGAAAATGTAATAAAGAGACAAAATATTCGTTACAGGAAAGGAGCCATAAAGTTTTCATAAGATAGTCTTGGAACCTATATCAAAAATGACAAACCCAAGAAGCCAGAGGCTCACAGAGCTATTAGTCGTATCCCTCATGTATGTCTAATTCTTAGAGGAAGAAAAAAGACAAAACATCTTAACAGTGATTTAGTTCACGAGAACAAGGGAACAAGAGATAACATTAGATGTGCGGGGGTATTGATGGGAAGAACGAGAGAAGACGGTAGGGAGATCATTGTGTTTCATAGAATTTGAGAAAGGCATTTTATTGAATAAAATGAAAGATGATTATAAAAATATTAAAAGAAACAGAAGGGTAAACGACGAAGAAAACTGTACCTAATACAGTAAATAGTGCTTAGAAGTGCAGGAGGGAGAAACGGATTAGGTGACCTTCGAGCAATGTGTGAGCTAAGGTTGTTGTATTATTATTGCTGTCAACATAAGCAATTGGAATTAATGTAAGATAGAGATCTGCAAAATGCGTTTTAGGAGTACAGTTACATAAGGCTCAGGAACTTTGCTAATAAAGAAAGACAGAGGAGAGATAATTGGAAAACTCAGTAAGTTGGCTTTGGAGAAGCGTGGGGAAAATTAAGTTGGTAGACAGTAAGGAAATACGAAAAGTTTTAAATACTGGAGGAAAAACATGATGGCGACGATTTCTTTTTAAGTCCACGCAAGTAATGCAATGGCGCAGCAGCAGAAGCCGACATACCGATATCGAAATTACACTAACGGGAAAACGAATTTCTTTTATTTTATACTCATAAGAGTCTGTATAACTAATCTGACTTTGCGAATTGTGGAAAATACGATGGTTCAAATGCCTCTGAGCACTATGGGATTTAGCATCTGAGGTCATCAGTCACTTAGAACTACTTAAACCTAACTAACCTAAGGACATCATACACATCCATGCCCGAGGCAGGATTCGAACCTGCGACCGCCTAGAACCGCTCGGCCACAACGGCCGGTGGAAAATACCTATAAGTAAGGATAATATCACTGTATATTTTCATTTCCAGTTATAAAAAGAATAAGGTACTGAGGAGGTGTAGAGTTAAGGGCAAATCACGTTGAAAAGATAAATTGTTTACCTTGAAGCACAGTGTCTTTTATCGGTGAAGAAAGTTACCAGTTTTCACCTTATTCTAGGGAAATAATGGGAATACCATGTCCTCGCACATGTTTCCCAGTACACACTCGCTTTTAGCGACAGCAGTCTGATGCAGTCTCAGGTACATACAGTACGTAGCGCTGCTGACTCACGCACGCACTACCCAAATTAGCTGTTGCGTGTTTTCACGATGGAGGTGTACGTGTTGCCTCGACAGCGGAAGGTCAGAATGCAGTGCCCCGGTTAGTATATAAAGCACATTCTCGTTTTACCACTAGAGCAGAATAATTGATAACGTCAGCTGCCATACTTTAAAAATTTAATTCAGACGCTGACTAGTTAGTAAATAACTCACGTGATTGTTCCAAAAAAAGCTGTTATCTTAAGTTCCGTGTAGTAACTCTACGTTCAAAAAGCGTATACCACGAGTTGATACTACGGTCTGTATTTCTCGTCATTTAGCATTATTTTGGCAGACACATTGGAGCCCTGGCGTTTACACCTCCGATTGATTACGACATATTTTTGTAACTTGTAGCTTACAGATGCAGCAGTCAGTCGTCCTATTTTAAATTTTATTGTGCAGATCTAGATTTCAGCTAGATGCTAGCCATTCTCAGTGCACTATTATTTTTGCTCTGTGGGTGAAGCCCAATCAACAGGGACTTAAATACATTGAGCGAAATATAACAGTACATTGACAATGGCTAGTTTCTAGCCGAAAACTAGAACTGCACAATAAAATCTAAAATTGGACGACTGATCGCTGCAGTTTACAATTTACAAGTCAATATAACAGTCGCTGAGTGCAACAGCATTCTGAATGGAGGGGGTAACCTCATTTCTGTAACTGCTCGAACAAATATACATGAAAATTTTCAAATAGTATCAATCTCTACTTCTTCCCTTACTGAGAAGATTTTCTAACTATGAATAGTAGCTGTTATGGAGTACCGTCCTGCAATTAGGCAAGCTGTAACTGAACAGAGTTTGATTTTTTATCCTTGCGTATAATACGACAATGCTGTACTTCTTTGAGCTTAGATATCAAAGTAAAATAATTACGTGCACCTAAAGGTAGCGTATTGTCGGCGACACTAAAGGTCTTGTGTCCCTACTCCGGTGACATACAGAATGTCAACACAGGATTTGAATCCCTAGTTTGTGTATCAGGTTAGGAAACACGGCTTGCGTTGGTAGTGGCAGCAGTGAGCACATCCGTAAGAAGGTGATCCTGCACCCCTGAGAGAACTTCCAAATGCCACCCCCCTTCCTCTTCCCTCCCCACCCCCTCACCCCACCCCTGCACGCCATTCCCCGTATGGCGAAACATAATTGAAAAATGTTAGTTAAATGTACTATATTGATGACAAACATTACACCATTACACGCAAAAAAATTAATCCTCCTTTCTAGGAAATAAATTACAAATTGTGTAAAAGAGAAATTTTACTTCCACTCTGTTTATGGCAGGTACTGCAAAATGGTTCAAAGGGCTCTGAGCACTATGGGACTTAACTTCTGAGGTCATCAGTCCCCTAGAACTTAGATCTACTTAAACCTATCTAACCTAAGGACATCACACACATCCATGCCCGAGGCAGGATTCGAACCTGCGACCGTAGCAGTCGCGCGGTTCCGGACTGCGCGCCTAGAACCGCTAGACCACCGCGGCCGGCGCAGGTACTGCAGATTGGTTTCAATGTGAATAATTTTTATTAAATTTTTACTGTGCATTTCCTTGCTTTGAGCAAAGGTTCAGATACGCTACTGAGGTTATGTTTAGTAGCTGTGGTATTCTGCCGACAACATAACTAAATTTGACATTCGGCTCCCGTAATAATGTTAACCAGCCACAGAATTCTTTTTTATTTATATCTGTTTAGCTTACTTCCTCCACCTTCGCGTCTCGCTCCCTCCCTCAGTCGGCAGTTATTGGTAAAATTCGGATGCCGTGCCTATGAAACATATTATTGCATTATCTGCAGCCACGTCTTAAAGGATTGCTATTTTCACAAGATCCACAACAAACTGTTTCACATTCAGTTGCATACCACCACATTCCACCATTTCTCATAAGCCCTTTACACCAATACATTGAAGAGCCAAAGAAACTCGTACACCTGCGTAATATCGTGTAGAGTCCCCGGGAACACGCAGAAGTGTCGCAACACGACGTGACGTGGACTCTAATTATGTCTGAAATAGTGCTGGAGGGAACTGACACCATGAATCCTGCAGGGCTGTCCATAAATCCTTAGGAGTACGACGGGGTGGAGATCTGAACAGGCCGTTGTAGGGCATCCCAGGTATGCTCAATAATGTTCATGTCTGGGGTGTTTGGTAGCCAGCGGAAGTGTTAAAACTCAGAAGAGTGTTCCTGGAGCCACTCTGTAGCAATTCTGGACGTGTGGGGTGTCGCATTGTCCCGCTGGAATTGCCCCAGTCCGGAATGCACAATGGACATGAATGGATACAGGTGATCATAGTCGTAGCTAGACGTATCAGGGGTCCCATATCACTCCCAACTGCACACGCCCCACACCATTACAGAGCCTCCACCACCTTGGACAGTCCCCTGCTGACATGCAGGGTCCATGGAGTCTGAGGTTGTCTCCATACCTATACGCGTCCATCCGATCGATACAATTTGAAACGAGACTCGTCCGACCAGGCAACATGTTTCCAGAATGAGATTTTCACTCTGCAGCGGAGTGTGCGCTGATATGAAACTTTCTGGCAGATGAAAACTGTGTGCCGGACCGAGACTCGAACTCGGGACCTGAAGGAGACGAGGTACTGGCAGAACTAAAGCTGTGAGGACGGGGCGTGAGTCGTTCTCGGGTAGCTCAGTTGGTAGAGCACTTGCCCGCGGAAGGCAAAGGTCCCGAGTTCGAGTCTCGGTCCGGCACACAGTTTTAATCTGCCAGGAAGTTTCAACATGTTTCCAGTTATCAACAGTCCAATGTCGTTGTTGACACGCTCTGGCGAGGTATAAGGTTCGTGTAGTGCAATCATCAAGCGTACACGTGTGGGCTTTCGGCTCCGAACGCCCATATGGATGATGTTTCGTTGAATGCTTCGCACGCTGACACTTGTTGATGACCCAGCACTGAAATCTGCAGCAATTTGCGGCAAGGTTGCACTTCCGTCAAGTTGAACCATTCTCTTCAGTCGTCGTTGGTTCCATTCTTCCTGGATCTTTTTCCGGCCCTGCGATATCGCAGAACGTGTTTTACCAGATTCCTGATATTCACGGTACACTTGTGACATGGTCGTATTGGGAAATCGCCACTTCATCGGAGACGGTGTGACCCATCCCTCGTGCGCCGACTATAACACCATGTTCAAACTCACTTAAATCTTGATAACCTGCCATTGTAGCAGCAGTAACCGATCTAAGAAATGCGCCAGACACTAGACGTCTTATGCAGGCGTTGCCGAGCGCAGCGCCGTATTCTGGCTGTTTACAGATGTCTGTATTTGAATACGCATGCCCTTACCCATTTCTTTAGCGCTTCAGTGTATATGCATTTTTTAAGAGTGGATATCTGGATGAATGTCCTGCACGGCTTGTAACTCCCAAGGTGTTGTTCGTCTTCGATCTTGATGGTGCGAACCTTTGTAATTACTGTGGGGCGCCTTTTTCATTCGGTGTTCACGGTGCAAGTTAATGGTTTGTTTTGAACTTTTCTTGAGTGTCAGGGATGTGAAGCGTAATACATACATCCCACAGAAGGTTAGTCTGTTCACATATGGGACACTCGTTTTCTGTCGCACATCTGTCGCACATGGTGAATCATTTGCAGTTAATACACTCCTGGAAATGGAAAAAAGAACACATTGACACCGGTGTGTCAGACCCACCATACTTGCTCCGGACACTGCGAGAGGGCTGTACAAGCAATGATCACACGCACGGCACAGCGGACACACCAGGAACCGCGGTGTTGGCCGTCGAATGGCGCTAGCTGCGCAGCATTTGTGCACCGCCGCCGTCAGTGTCAGCCAGTTTGCCGTGGCATACGGAGCTCCATCGCAGTCTGTAACACTGGTAGCATGCCGCGACAGCGTGGACGTGAACCGTATGTGCAGTTGACGGACTTTGAGCGAGGGCGTATAGTGGGCATGCGGGAGGCCGGGTGGACGTACCGCCGAATTGCTCAACACGTGGGGCGTGAGGTCTCCACAGTACATCGATGTTGTCGCCAGTGGTCGGCGGAAGGTGCACGTGCCCGTCGACCTGGGACCGGACCGCAGCGACGCACGGATGCACGCCAAGACCGTAGGATCCTACGCAGTGCCGTAGGGGACCGCACCGCCACTTCCCAGCAAATTAGGGACACTGTTGCTCCTGGGGTATCGGCGAGGACCATTCGCAACCGTCTCCATGAAGCTGGGCTACGGTCCCGCACACCGTTAGGCCGTCTTCCGCTCACGCCCCAACATCGTGCAGCCCGCCTCCAGTGGTGTCGCGACAGGCGTGAATGGAGGGACGAATGGAGACGTGTCGTCTTCAGCGATGAGAGTCGCTTCTGCCTTGGTGCCAATGATGGTCGTATGCGTGTTTGGCGCCGTGCAGGTGAGCGCCACAATCAGGACTGCATACGACCGAGGCACACAGGGCCAACACCCGGCATCATGGTGTGGGGAGCGATCTCCTACACTGGCCGTACACCACTCACTGGTGATCGTCGAGGGGACACTGAATAGTGCACGGTACATCCAAACCGTCATCGAACCCATCGTTCTACCATTCCTAGACCGGCAGGGGAACTTGCTGTTCCAACAGGACAATGCACGTCCGCATGTATCCCGTGCCACCCAACGTGCTCTAGAAGGTGTAAGTCAACTACCCTGGCCAGCAAGATCTCCGGATCTGTCCCCCATTGAGCATGTTTGGGACTGGATGAAGCGTCGTCTCACGCGGTCTGGACCAGCAAGAACGCTGGTCCAACTGAGGCGCCAGGTGGGAATGGCATGGCAAGCCGTTCCACAGGACTACATCCAGCATCTCTACGATCGTCTCCATGGGAGAATAGCAGCCTGCATTGCTGCGAAAGGTGGATATACACTGTACTAGTGCCGACATTGTGCATGCTCTGTTGCCTGTGTCTATGTGCCTGTGGTTCTGTCAGTGTGATCATGTGATGTGTCTGACCCCAGGAATGTGTCAATAAAGTATCCCCTTCCTGGGACATTGAATTCACGGTGTTCTTATTTGAATTTCCAGGAGTGTATTTTTCCTGTCGTAATCGTTGACACAACGCTTTCAGATGAGCGTTACTGAACACTGAACGTGCGATCCCACGCTTAAGGGGCTCTTTCTGAGTTTGCAACAATCACATAGCGAACTAACAGCAAGAACTCCATTGAACGAAGTTCGTGGAACGTAGACGGCCACAGTGCGAAGCAAGTGCACTGCTGGCACAGAAACCATGTCGGCGATAGACGAAGTACGTTCGCTAGAGTGGCCGTCACGAAAGTAGACACCTCAAGGTCACAGCCGCTCCTTGCAGTCGGCTGGCGCTACTCCATGTGATTAGCGCATATAGCGTTTGTTGCCCCCTATGTACACTGTTAACTGGGCAGTAAGTCAACTCCAGATGAATGTTCAGCGTTTCCGTCGAATATCAGACTTGTCAGACTGTAACAACTGGCGTGGTATTACATTGTTGTCAGTGCCCAGTAAGGTCCTCACCAGAATTATTTTAAACAGAATTAAAGAATCGCTTGAAAAGCGACTGCGTAAAGAACAGGCCGGTTTTAGGGCACAACGCAGCTGTGTTGGTCTTATTAACACTCTTCGGATCATCTTAGAGCAAAGCAAAGAATTCCAAGCAACCATGTACCTGGCATTCATTGATTTTCAAAAGGCCTTCGATTCCGTGAAACATAAAGTGCTCTGGCAGGTGTTGCGGAAGTATGGCATACCACAGAAGATCTTAAACATCATAAAAGATCTATATGATGGCTACGAATGCTGCGTACTCCACAAGGAAAATATGACAGAGCCCATAAAAGTAACAACTGGAGTCCGGCAGGGTTGCATTTTGTCACCAACACTTTTTCTACTCGTTCTAGACTCTGTTATGAGAAGAGTCACAGCAGGCAGCAAACGAGGAATCCAGTGGGGGATCCACGAACGTCTGGAGGATTTGGATTTTGCAGACGACATAGTTTTATTAGCTCCAAGGCTGACTGATATGCAAGGTAAATTAAACTTGCTGAAAGAAGAAGCAGAGACTGCTGGCCTCAAGATAAATACAGGCAAAACAAAGGAAATGAGAGTAAATTCAGGTAACATGGAGGTGCCCCTGTTAATAGGTGAGCAGCGAGTGGAGACTGTCAACTCATTCCTGTATCTGGGTAGTATAGTGGCGGAAGACGGTGGAGCTGGAGATGACGTGAAAAACCGCATTAAAAAGGCAAATGCTGCCTTCATACAATTGTATCCAATATGGAAAAATAGAAATATCACATACAAAACAAAAATCCGTATTTTTAATGTGAAGGCTATCCTTCTGTACGCCAGTGAAAGCTGGAAAATGGATAAAAAGATAACCCAGTTACAAAGCTTCATAAATAGATGTCTTCGACGCATCATGAATATCTGGTGGCCAGAAAAAATATGTAATGAGGAGCTCTGAGGAATAACAAACCAGATACCTGTAGAAGACCAGATACGAGAGAGAAAGTGGGGCTGGTTGGGGCACACCTTGAGAAAACCAGATGGAGCCATCGAGAAAAAAGCATTGGAATGGAATCCCCAGGGAACAAGGAGGAGAGGAAGAACAAGGGGCACATGGAAGAAGACAATGGAAGGGGAAGAAAAAAAGAGTTGGCAAGACCTGGGCAGAATTGAGGCAAATGGCCAAAGACAGAGACGGATAGCGAGTTCTCCTGCATGCCCTATGCCCCCATAGGGGCCAAAAGAATTAAGTCAAGTAAGTCATGGGTGCTTTTAGTCTTCCGTGGAACGGTGCATTGGCGTGTGTGTGGTAGTGAGCGAAACACTGGACCAGTGGCTTCCGAGTAGTGCTGCTCTGATCGGTGTGCATAAAGGCGAAAGGAAATTCGAAAACAAAGTAAAATTGTCGCATCGAATGTGCTGAAGCTCTTTACTTAATGAAGAAATTTTGCGCAAGTCCTAAAAATGACAAGAAAACCTTGTATTTCCGAATCCACTGTATTCGATATTAACAATGCAGTAACATCGGCAGAATTTCCAGGAGTGGGCATGTGTTTTGATTCTCCAAGAAAGGGATATAAATGAAAACGGAAGTTAAGGAATTTGACAACTCCAACAAAAAGTTTGTGCGTGGAACACTGTTGTGATACTGTGACAGGGGAGAGTATACGACGGCTAGAAAAGTACACAGTGATCTCCGTGCAAAGATTAATTATTCTGGCTCAGAGACCTCGGTTCTTTGACTTCTTCGCTCACATAGAAAAACTAATATTTGAAGACATGATAACAAAGAAAAGCTACATTGTCATCTACTGGTACGGATATATGGATGACATAATATGCATGGTAGATGAACCTAAAAACAGAATGCAGCAACTAAACAAATACATAAATACTGTACACAAAAAGATAAAGTTTACAATAGGAGGAGAACAAGAAAACACACTAAACTTTTTAGGCATAACCACAAAAAAGACAATAATAAACACACATTCGACATATACAGAAAACCCACAAGAGACATTATCTTAAATGAAACTTCAAGCAATCCACAGAACCACAAACAAGCAGCAACCAGATACATGTTAAACAGGCAGAACAGAATCCCCCTAAACACTTCTAATTACCAAAAAGAGTTAGCCATTATAAAACAATGGCACTAAAAATGGACACAAAGTAAAATGGTAGACAAACTAAACAAAAACATAAAGGAACGAATAAGGAAGAAAATTAACCAACCCACACTAACGCGTACAACTTGCACAACAACAAAAAATGGTATACAATGACCTACCGCAACAAATTCACTCATAAAATAGAAAACATATTCAAAAAACTAGGCAATAAACGTTGCTTACAAAACAATTCCATAGAAAAGCACATCCCGAAACTAAAATCAAAACTAGGCAGATACCAACAATGTGGTATCTATCAGCTCAGTTGCAGAGATTGTGAGAAGATATACATTGGAATGACTAGTAGGACATTTGACACAAGATATAAAGAACACTTCAGACCATTCAAATACGGTAAAAGTCATTCAGCATTTGAGGATCATCTAAAAGACAAAACAAAATTGAAAACGACATGATCATAGGAATCAATAAAGACAGACACCTCCTTCCTTTCCTAAAAAAAAAAATTCCATATACAAAAAGCATTAACACAAAATAAACACTTGCTCAATAGCGAGATAAATATTGGAAACCAGACACTATATAGAATAAGCGATGAAATAACATGAAAAAGAAAAGAGCCTTTTCCATCCTTCACCCCCTCCTACCCCCCCCCCCCCACTTGCAGTTTCATTTCACCTCTGTCCCTCCTCCTCCTCCTCCTCCTCCTCCTCCTCCTCCTCCTCCTCCTCCTCTAACCCACACTCCAGCACACTGCTATCTATACACTTACGTCCACTCATCATGGTTTTTCCTTAAAAAAAAAACTCTATATCTATTCCTTCTCTACAATTACACAGCCGGCCGAAGTGGCCGTGCGGTTAAAGGCGCTGCAGTCTGGAACCGCAAGACCGCTACGGTCGCAGGTTCGAATCCTGCCTCGGGCATGGATGTTTGTGATGTCCTTAGGTTAGTTAGGTTTAACTAGTTCTAAGTTCTAGGGGACTAATGACCTCAGCAGTTGAGTCCCATAGTGCTCAGAGCCATTTTACAATTACACAGTATATAAATACACAGAAACATACTTATATAGAATTACACACATTCAATAATCTAATTTAAAAAGGAATATTTCTAGGTCAAAGACAAAGTAGTGGAAAGTTTACGTTGGCAACACTACAAAAGACAAACATCAATACATACTTTAAGTACGAAAACAAACAGAATACAATGGTGTGCATAAAAGTGCGTTGTAAGAAATGCATAGTGCTGCAGAGTATCCAAAAAGTAGACGAAAATTACCAGTGTCTAACACAGGAAAAAAACGATGTGCTAGCAGACGGCATTTCCCGATGTAAGCGAGTTAGCAGCCGAAAAATCACCGTAAGTACAAACCAACCTATTCTTAACGAACTGTTTTTCGATCTAAAAAGCAAGTCAAAATGTAAATAAACTTATTTACAGACCACTGATGATGCTTTACCTCAATAAAGCGAAATGCGTCTGGTGAAAAATCATACATTTTTGTAGTTGCAACGACGGATCAAAAATACCCTTATGAATAATGGAATATTATCTATCTCTTCTGCCTTATTTGACCTTAAGTCCTCCAAAGCTCTCTTAAATTCTGATTCTAGTATTGGATCCCCCATATCTTCTAAATCTATTCTAGTTTTTTCTTCTATCATCAGACAAATTTTCCCCCTCATAGAGATCTTCAATGTACTCTTTCCACCTATCCGCTTTCTCCTCTGCATTTAGCAGTGTTCCATAGTAGACATCGTTTGAGCTGTACGAATGAAGTGAAGCAAACGCCTGTCCTTCGAATTCGCTTCGCAATTTGTAAGTAAAATGTGAAGCAAGAACTTTAGTTTGTGAGGACAAAACGCAGATAAAAGAAGTTCCTTCGCCTTGGCCTCTGGTTGCAGTATTAGATAAACTGTATGAATAAAGAGAAGTTCAGACTTAATCTTGAAAGCAAAGACTTATAAAATGTGAAAGCTGATGAGTAGCAGTCTCAAGTTTGCAGATTGTAGATACAGCTCAATTGGCAGAATGTGTACACCGTGAAAGATGCTACAGACCAAGTCTATGTCCACTTGAAGAGCGTTAGAAAATTCTCTATCGTTTCAACAAAGTAGATGTTTAATGGTTTGCGAATAATTTTCTGCCGGACACGGGGAAAGAAAGAGGTGGAGCACTATTGTCAGAATAGAGGCTGAAGATTTTCCTTCGGTATGCTGTTGATCTAGGATTCCAGTCCGGCATAGCACAAGAAATGGGGGTGCATCAAACGAGAGTGAGTAGAGTTTCTAAGAAGGTAATGAAAAAACCTGAGTTGCAGATCAGATTTTGGTCGTCACCACTTGATTGTTGCAAAAAACGAGTGGCTAGAGAAATGTACGTTGCCAACCAAGTGCCTTACGTGTAATTGACTGTACGTAGGTGCGAATTCCGAAACCTGTGCAATATGGCGACGAATATGTGAATGGATAGGGTTAACGCTAGTGTAAACGTGTAGGATACGTGCAATGTAAGGACTAGCGCTCTGTGGCTATCTGGCCCCAGTCAGTACATAATTGTATAAGGAGAAATTGAAGTTTCGGGGGAGTGCTAACTGAACATAAAAACACTTCTCTTTTGGATGATGATGGTGATGATATCTATGGCCTAGGGACCTGGTTGATGACCCTCTACCCTACCGCAAACCAACAGAGGAGAGTCTTGAATCATTCAGACATCCTTTTTTTAAAAAGGGATCGTCGTGATGAAGCGGTTTTTTGGTCAGTTGAATAGGCGGTTTCCTGTTTTATAGACGGTGTGTAGAGTTTCCTTATCAAATGCTGCAACAATTACTATCTGTTGCTTTGTACTACATAATGCTGCGTAACATCTGCAGGATGAGGATTTTGAAGGTCGAGCATAGGATTGCCATGTTAATGGCGAGAATGGAGCCTGGAATTGAAGGGGAAATTTTTAGGAGAGTACATGAAAAAGATAAATTGCAACTCAATACAAAATGCACCATTTTGAATTATTTTACGTATGAAAACATAGAAAACTTCTTACCGTTATAACAAGCTATTAGTAACACGCTCTAAAGAACAGTGTATGTATTAAAACTATTTTCCTTTTCCACTTCTTGAGCATGATTTTCGCTGTTCAGCTTTGCATGTAGGAAGTTCTTTATCACAGGTTCTGTTTTCATTTGCAAGTTCAGTTGCTCCAGCAGCACCAGTCCGTGTATTCCGTGGCACCGGGCACCTTTCTCTCATCTGTTTCTAGAAAACAATTTGCTTTCTTCGAGGTTGGTGGCCCGTCAAACGAACTTGCTGTAAACGACGAGTTGCTCCCTGTTTGTTTCTTTTTGCCTCCGAAAGCTGTGAGTTCTATAAATCGGGATAAGTTTATAAAGCACTGGTTACAAACACTATCGTACTGTCTGCACATACTTACCTTTCATCTGAATCGTATAAGAACGTCTTCAGTTGACAAGTCACTTGTGCTAACTTAGAACAAAGAAAGCCGTGCATCAGCATGGCTTTTGAAAGCATCGCTCCTGCGAAACGAAACTCGCCCCCTTTTACACATGATATCTTGCGAACCATGGATGAAGGGTATCAGACGGATGCCATATTCCTTGACTTCCGGAAAGCGTTTGACTCGGTGCCCCACTGCAGACTCCTAACTAAGGTACGAGCATATGGGTTTGGTTCCCATATATGTGAGTGGCTCGAAGACTTCTTAAGTAATAGAACCCATTACGTTGTCCTCGATGGTGAGTGTTCATCGGAAGTGTGCTAGGTCCGCTGTTGTTTTCTATCTACATAAATGATCTTTTGGATAGGGTGGATAGCAATGTGCGGCTGTTTGCTGATGATGCTGTGGTGCACGGGAAGGTGTCGTCGTTGAGTGACTGTAGGAGGATACCAGATGACTTGGACAGGATTTGTGATTGATGTAAAGAATGGCAGCTAACTCTACATATAGATAAATGTAAATTAATGCAGATGAATAGGAAAAAGAATCCTGTAATGTTTGAATACTCCATTAGTAGTGTAACGCTTGACACAGTCACGTCGATTAAATATTTGGGCGTAACATTGCAGAGCGATATGAAGTGGGACAAGCATGTAATGGCAGTTGTGGGTAAGGCAGATAGTCGTCTTCGGTTCATTGGTAGAATTTTGGGAAGATGTGGTTCATCTTTAAAGAAGACCGCTTGTCAAACACTAATACGACCTATTCTTGTGTACCGCTCGAACGTTTGGGATCCCTATCAGGTCGGATTGAGTGAGGACATAGAAGCAATTCAGAGGCGGGCTGCTAGATTTGTTAGTGGTAGGTTTGATCATCACGCGAGTGTTACGGAAATGCTTCAGGAACTCGGGTGGGAGTCTCTGGAGGAAAGGAGGCGTTCTTTTCGTGAATCGCTACTGAGGAAATTTAGAGAACCAGCATTTGAGACTGACTGCAGTACAATTTTACTGCCGCCAACTTATATTTCGCGGGAAGACCACAAAGATGAGATAAGAGAGATTAGGGCTCGTACAGAGGCATATAGGCAGTCATTTTTCGCTCGTTCTGTTAGGGTGTGGAACAGGGAGAGAAGATGCCAGTTGTAGTACGAGGTACCCTCCGCCACGCACCGTGTGGTGGATTGCGGAGTATGTATATAGATGTAGAAAGGAAGTCTTACCGTCTACGAAACAGCGAAATCAAGATGCCCACGCTTGTTCAAATGCAGACGAAACAGATCGCTAGAAGCTTTCGTGTTAGAATTAAGATAGGAGGAAAAAGGAAGGCCATTAATACAGTCTGAAGCAAACGATTCGCTCCTTCCTTTTGCTTCAAAATAAATGCCCTGATTTCTACCTTTCTTCCAATATTGTGCATCAGTTTTGTTTAAACGGCCATTGATCCCAGGTTTGCACCGTGTGAACAGATGGCGACAGTAAATATCCTGGCGAAGCTGAGAGTCATCCGAGAATAGGGTGCTACAGCAGTCTTCCGGCGTGCACTCATAACTGCTGAGCCGCGCGAGGCCCCTGTATGAAGACAGAGCACCTGGCGGACCTTCGAGGGCTCAGAGAAGCCTATAGCCGACGATACGCAGTCTGACGGGAGATGAGTGGCGCAGAGGCTGCGGAGAGGTCACGCTGTGTGTGTGTGTGTGTGTGTGTGTGTGTGTGTGTGTGTGTGTGTGTGTGTGTGTGTGTGTGTGTGTCGGTGGGGATCCTAGGGGCTCTCGAGACGAGATAACGATCCAGACTCTGGGCTGCAGCGTCTGGTCGACCTTGCCCGCGCCACGTTGCCACTGAATGTTCCCTCTTCCTACAAATCTCCGCCCCAGGCGTGAAAAGTTGCTACAGCCAGCATTCACCTCCCAACCGCGTTGCACAGACTGTGTCCGGCTACTAGAATCTGACAGGAATTCGGCCGTCTTTAATGTCATCCGTGAGTTCGCCACTCCACTAACCGTCAAGTTCCGTGAGCCAAGCGCACACAAGTGAACGGAGTCATTATACTCAAGATATATGACTGTGAAAACACCTTAAGACACACCAAACAGCCTCGTACTCTACCGTACCGTGCAGGCCGCGTCATTCCACAACACTGCTGGTTGGTTGTAATTACAGTTACTCACGGAGGTACAGTGTGGGCTGTACTTATCGTCTGGCACGAATCTTGGTAGCTATACTAATGCGTTAGTGCGGAACCGATTTACGCTGCAAAAACAATTAGTTCCAACTACAACCACCAGGTGCAAATCTGGCGCTATACACTGTTTGCTTGACGGTATGACACACACACTCAAACTGTCACTTGATAAGCCATAACGTGAGAGACAGTATGATGTTGGCGAAATTGTTTTATGTGAACGGCAGCAATTACAGTGCAGCATTCAGAGATCATCGCCGAGTGAAAGGTCTGAGGAGGATCCCAGTGTCATAAATGGTTTAAAGAAGGCGATAATGAAATTCGAAAACACGGTTGAGATTTGTGTGGCGCCCATAAGGCGACGAGGTCTTAAGTTATTGACGAGGTTGCTGTTGCTGCAACTGACCATGCAGCACGTGCATCGGGTAGGGCCAGCGCTCGTGCAGTGTCATGAGAAGTGTCCGTTCCACGGTCAACAGTACGGAAAGTTTTGTCAACTATTTTACTCTGCTTCCCGTACAAGATCGATACGGTGCAGCAAGTGAAACCCCGTGATCCGCAGCAACATTCCGAGTTTGCTCTGCAGTTTCTGGCACGGTTCGGAGTTCAAGAAGGGTGGCCGTAAAATGTTCTGTTGAGTGACGAGGCACGTTTTGCACTACAGGTTGCATACTCGTAGCTGCCAAACTTGAGGGTATTGTTAAAACGCGTGTTGTGCACGAAGAGTCGCTGCATTCGCCATATGTGACGGTGGTGTCTCCTTTCACAAGCGCCTTTTTATGGGTCCGTTCTTTTTTCAACGGAATACACCCAGAGGGCTTGTCGGTTATACCATGACGTCTGCACGTTACCGAGACCTCCTTGTACAGCATGTGATTCCTGCTTTGAAAGAGTGCAACGGTGTGTAAACAACTGTTTTCATGCTAGAAGGAGCAACACCGCATGTCACTCGCCCGGTGAAAGATCTACTTCATGCAAAGTTCCACCAACATGCTACGTCCAGAGTTTTCCAGATGCATTGCCTACAAGATCACCTGATCTGAATCCATGGGACCTTTGGCTCTGGGGATATCTAAAAGACCGCGTTTACTAAGAACGCTTTAGGTCTCCGCCTGATCCGATGGCCAGTATACTTGTTGCTCAGATTCCACCGGAACTGCTGCGAGCAACTTTTGATCGCGTCTTTTTACGGATGCAGCATCTCGTCGACGTCTCCGGTGTTCATATTGAACAAATTGTGTAAGCGGCGGTTAATTATAAAATCAAAATTATGTCTTTCTCACTTGAATGAGATTTTCACTCTGCAGCGGAGTCTGCGCTGATATGAAACTTCCTGGTAGATTAAAACTGTGTGCCGGACCGAGACTCGAACTCGGGACCTATGCTTACGGTATATTGATAATTTTTATTTATGGACCGTCTGACAGCAACTGAATAAAACACAAGTTTAGTGCCATACGCGTTTCGCCTTTATTTTCTGCAAGGCATCATCAGTGGCCTGGAATATGTACATATGTTAGCTATTTTATTTACATTTTTGTAACTGTGCCTATAGGTTATAAACAGTTATGGTGGTTGGTATTTCCTATTAAGTAGTAATGTTTTGAACTGTACTTACAGGTTGCGTAGACAGTTTTTTACATATTACGCTCCTGTTGCATTTTTGGTGTTGTTCTTCTTCCTATGAACGCCAATTTGTCTGTTTTTTCCACATTCCACAGCACTATGCACTGAACGCTTGTTTTAATGCAATGTTTTGGTTTCTGTTTCCGACTGTCAAATGTTTTTGCCAAAGATCGAATATTACTGCCAAACTTATGAGTGTAACTATTGAAGTATCTGTGGTCTGTTCGTGTATGCATTTGTGTGTGTGTGTGTGTGTGTGTGTGTGTGTGTGTGTGTGTGTGTGATATATATATCACACCAAAAAAAACACACACACACACACACATACACAGGACAAAAATAAATAAATAAAATAAAATTAAATTAATACCACACCAAAAAACACTCATACTCACACACACACACACACACACACACACACACACACACACACACACACACACACACACACAAATGCATACACGAACAGACCACAGATACTTCAATAGTTACACTCATAAGTTTGGCAGTAATATTCGATCTTGGGCAAAAACATTTGACAGTCGGAAACAGAAACCAAAACATTGCATTAAAACAAGCGCTCAGTGCATAGTGCTGTGGAATGTGGAAAAAACAGCAAATTGGCGTTCATAGGAAGAACAACAACACCAAAAATGCAACAGGAGCGTAATATGTAAGAAACTGTCTACGCAACCTACAAGTACAGTTAAAAACATTACTACTTAATAGGAGCCGGCCGAAGTGGCCGTGCGGTTAAGGGCGCTGCAGCCTGGAACCGCGAGACCGCTACGGTCGCAGGTTCGAATCCTGCCTCGGGCATGGATGTTTGTGATGTTCTTAGGTTAGTTAGGTTTAACTAGTTCTAAGTTCTAGGGGACTAATGACCTCAGCAGTTGAGTCCCATAGTGCTCAGAACCATTTGAACCATTTTTGAACTTAATAGGAAATACCAACCACCAGAACTGTTTATAACCTATAGGCACAGTTACAAAAATGTAAATAAAATAGCTAACATATGTACATATTCCAGGCCACTGATGATGCCTTGCAGAAAATAAAGGCGAAACGCGTATGGCACTAAAATTGTTTTATTCAGTTACTGTCAGACGGTCCAAAAATAAAAATTATCAATATACCGTAATATTACACGCAACTGAGGAAGACAGGACCACAAAAGTTGAAGATGTCGGGACCTATGCCTTTCGCGGGCAAGTGCTCTACCAACTGAGCTACCCAAGCACGACTCACGCCCCGTCCTCACAGCTTTCCTTCCGCCAGTACCTCGTCTCCTACTTTCCAAACTACACATAAACTCTCTTGCGAACCTTGCAGAACTAGCACTCATTCTGGAAACATCCCCCAGGCTGTGGCTAAGCCATGTCTCCGCAATATCCTTTCTTCCTGGAGTGCTAGTTCTGTAGGTTCGCAGGAGAGCTTCTGCGAAGTTTGGAAAGTAGGATACGAGGTGCTGGCGGAAGTAAAGTTGTCAGGACGGCGCGTGAGTCGTGCTTTGGTAGCTCAGTCGGTAGAGCACTTGCCCGCGAAAGGCATAGGTCCCGAGTTCGAGTCTCGGTCCGGCACACAGTTTTAATCTTCTAGGAAGTTTCATGTCTTTCTCACTTGTTTGAGCTTTTCTGTCCATGTCCCGTTCCTAATCCATTGCATATCTATATGTCTGTCTTACATTCAAAAGACCAATTTGCACCTGGTGGCCAAAAACTGGATGTAAGGTACATTCGGGAGTAGATCATGGGAGTGTTGTAAGTATTTACTGTACACGCTATGTGTAAATGATCGATTGGATAAGTTCGGAAACTCCTTGAGGCTGCTTGTGCTTCTCCTTTCCTACAGGAAGAAATTGCAGCACCGAAAGACTAGCTAAATTCGAGACGACCATCAGAGGGTCGAAGAATGCTGCAAGAACTGACAATTGACCCTCATTTTAAATAAATGTAACCTGTTGTGCATAGAGAGGTGAAGAGATCAAGTACTGTTTGATTACACTGTTTGTGGTGTATCATAGTAATCAGTAACAACCACGTAACGCAAGCGGCGCAAAGTGGAATGACCAAATAAAACTAATTGTAGGAAAAATAGATGTCTGGATGAGTTTCATTGGACTAATTTTAAGAACCTGTCATTCATCCACGGAAGAAGTGTCTTACGAAACACTTTGACGAAATGCTTCAGTCTAAGGACTCGTACCAAGATAGATTAATAGAGAGGATACAACGAAGAGCGGCGCGTTAAGCCACGAGGTTGTTGACTTGCCGCGACTGCGTTACAGAGATGGTCAACGAATTCCAGTAGCACACTCTACAAGAGGGGCGTAGTGCACCACAGAGAAATGTGCTGCTCAGTTTCCGAGAGCTCGTTTCAAGAGAGCAGGCAGATGGTGGTATTGTGCCATGATACTGATGCAAACACCCCCCCCCCCCCATGAACCATGGACCTTGCCGTTGGTGGGGAGGCTTGTGTGCCTCAGCGATACAGATAGCCGTACCGTAGGTGCAACCACAACGGAGGGGCATTTGTTGAGAGGCCAGACAAACGCGTGGTTCCTGAAGAGGGGCAGCAGCCTTTTCAGTAGTTGCAGGGGCAACAGTCTGGATGATTGACTGATCTGGCCTTGTAACACTAACCAAAACAGCCTCGCTGTGCTGGTCCTGCGAACGGTTGAAAGCAAAGGCAAAAACTACAGCCGTTATTTTTCCCCAGGGCATGCAGCTTTACTGTGTGGTTAATGATGATGGCGTCCTCTTGGGTAAAATATTCCGGAGGTAAAATAGTCCCCCATTCGGATCTCCGGGCGGGGACTACTCAAGAGGACGTCGTTATCAAGACAAAGACTGACGTTCTACGGATCGGAGCGTGGAATGTCAGATCACTTAATCGGACAGTTAGGTTAGAAAATTTAAAAAAGGGAAATGGATAGGTGAAAGATATAGTGGGAATTAGTGAAGTTCGGTGGCAGGAGGAACAAGACTTTTGGTCAGGTGAATACAGGGTTATAAATACAAAGTCAAATAGGGGTAATGCAGGAGTAGGTTTAATAACAAATCAAAAAAATAGGACTGCGGGTAAGCTCCTACAAATAGCATAGTGAACATATTATAGTGGCCAAGATAGACACGAAGCCCATGCCTACTACAATAGTAAAAGTTTATATGCCAACTAGCTCTGCAGATGACGAAGAAATTGGAGAAATGTATGATGAGATAAAAGAAATTATTCAGGTAGTGAAGGGAGACGAAAATTTAATAGTCATGGGTGACTGGAATTCGACAGTAGGGAAAGGGAGAGAAGGAAACATAGTAGCTGAATATGGATTGGTGCTAAGAAATGAAAGAGGAAGCCGTCTGGTAGAATTTTGCACAGAGCATAACTTAATCATAGCTAACACTTGGTTCAAGAATCATAAAAGAAGGTTGTATACATGGAAGAATCCTGGAGATACTACAAGGTATCAGATAGATTATATAATGGCAAGACAGAGATTTACGAACCAGGTATTAAATTGTAAGACATTTCCAGGGGCAGATGTGGACTCTGACCACAATCTATTGGTTATGAACTGTAGATTAAAACAGAAGAAACTGCAAAAAGGTGGGAATTTAAGGAGATGGGACCTGGATAAACTGACTAAACCAGAGGTTGTACAGAGTTTCAGGGAGAGCGTAAGGGAACAAATGGCGGGAATGGGGGAAATAAATACAGTAGAAGAAGAATGGGTAGCTTTGAGGAGGTGAAGTAGTGAAGGCAGCAGAGGATCAAGTAGGTAAAATGACGAGGGCTAGTAGAAATCCTTGGGTAACACAAGGAATATAGAATTTAATTGGTGAAAGGAGAAAATATAAAAATGCAGTAAATGAAGCAGCCAAAAAGGAATACAAACGTCTAAAAAATGAGATCGACAGGAAGTGCAAAATGGCTACGCAGGGATGGCTAGAAGATAAATGTAAGGATGTAGAGGCTTATCTCACTAGGGGTAAGATAGATACTGCCTACAGGAAAATTAAAGAAACCTTTGGAGAAAAGAGGACCACTTGTATGAATATTAAGAGCTCAGATGGATCTATACAAGGGTGATGTACTTGAGGACAATATTATGGAAATGGAAGAGGATGTAGATGAAGATGAAATGGGAGATATGACACTGCGTGAGGAGTTTGACAGAGCACTGAAAGACCTAAGTCGAAACAAGGCCCCGGGAGTAGACAACATTCCATTAGAACTACTGACGGCCTTGGGAGAGCCAGTCCTGACAAAACCCTACCATCTGGTGAGCAATATGTATGAGACAAGCGAAATACCCTCAGACTTCAAGAAGAATATAATAATTCCAATCCCAAAGAAAGCAGGTGTTGACAGATGTGAAAATTACCGAAGTATCAGTTTAGTAAGTCACGGCTGCAAAAAATTAACGCGAATTCTTTACAGACGAATGGAAAAACTGGTAGAAGCCGACCTCGGGGAAGATCAGTTTGGATTCTGTATAAATATTGGAACATGTGAGGCAATACTGACCCTACGACTTAGAAGAAAGATTAAGGAAAGGCAAACCTACATTTCTAGCATTTGTAGACGTAGAGAAAGCTTTTGACAATGTTGACTGGAATACTCTCTTTCAAATTCTAAAGGTGGTAAGGGTAAAATACAGGGAGCGAAAGGCTATTTAAAATTTGTACAGAAACCAGATGGCAGTTATAAGACTCGAGGGTCATGAAAGGGAAGCAGTGGTTGGGAAGGGAGTGAGACGGGGTTGTAGCCTCTCCCCGATGTTATTCAATCTGTATATTGAGCAAGCAGTAAAGGAAACAAAAGAAAAATTCAGAGTAGGTATTAAAATCCATGGAGAAGAAATAACAACTTTGAGGTTCGCCGATGACATTGTAATTCTGTCAGAGACAGCAAAGGACTTGGAGGAGCAGTTGAACGGAATGGATGGTGTCTTGAAGGGAGGATATAAGATGAACATCAACAAAAGCAAAACGAGGATAATGGAATGTAGTCAAATTAAATCGGGTGATGCTGAGGGTATTAGATTAGGAAATGAGACACTTAAAGTAGTAAAGGAGTTTTGCTATTTGGGGAGCAAAACAACTGATGATGGTCGAAGTAGAGAGGATATAAAATGTAGACTGGCAATGGGAAGGAAAGCGTTTCTGAAGAAGAGAAATTTGTTAACATCGAGTATAGATTTAAGTGTCAGGAAGTCATTTCTGAAAGTATTTGTATGGAGTGTAGCCATGTATGGAAGTGAAACATGGACGATAAATAGTTTAGACAAGAAGAGAATAGAAGCTTTCGAAATGTGGTGCTACAGAAGAATTCTGAATATTAGATGGGTAGATCACATAACTAATGAGGAGTTGAATATGATGGGGGAGAAGAGAAGTTTGTGGCACAACTTGACTAGAAGAAGGGATCGATTGGTAGGACATGTTCTGAGGCATCAGGGGATCACCAATTTAGTATTGGAGGGCAGCGTAGAGGGTAAAAATCGTAGAGGGAGACCAAGAGATGAATACACCATGCAGATTCAGAAGGATGTAGGTTGCAGTAGGTACTGGGAGATGAATAATCTTGCACAGGATAGAGTAGCACGGAGAGCTGCATCAAACCAGTCTCAGGACTGAAGACGACAACAACAACAACAACAACAACTGGCGCAGCAGTACGGAACCGCGGGACTGCTACGGTCGCAGGTTAGAATCCTGCCTCGGGCATGGGTGTGTGTGCTGTCCTTAGGTTAGTTAGGTTTAAGTAGTTCTAAGTTCTAGGGGACTTATGACCTAAGCTGTTGAGTCCCATAGTGCTCAGAGCCATTTGAACCATTTGAACCATTTGAACAACAACTGGCGCAAATGTCTCGGGTTCGTTCTCCGGTCAGACCTACGAGTTTTAAGTCAGTTACCACTTCTTTCACTTGTGGTATTGTTTGTTAATGTGAAAAATGCCGAGATGCGCTGTGTTTCGGAATCCACGTTAAACTGTAGGTCCCCACGTAATTGTCTGGGTAAGTCAGTTCAAAGATCGGAGGAAGGCAACGGTGTACCATGGCCGGTATTCATTCACGTTGCAAGAAGTCAGGCAACATGTTACTTCTTCCCACCTACGTCTCGCGAAATGAACGCCGATGGAGACGCTACATTCAACTCGCTGAAACTTCTGCGTGACGTCACGGTGTCCATAGACTTTCGTGGTCGTATCCTGTTCAGAAGAGTGGGAGACGCCATCTTTAATATGTTTTAAACTACGTTTGTCCTATGAATACATGCTGCTTCAAATGTTGAGGATCTGTCGAAAACGCGCCGTTGTTGGTGAGAGTTGTTGTAATTAAATATAAGGTAAAAAAAATATCGGCAGTTGGAGTGTTCAGGGTGTCTAAAGAGGAAACAGAGTTCCATATCATAAATGTCAACACTGATGTAGTGGATACATGTCGGCTTATGAAGCAAGTACAACCGTTGCGTTGATTCTTGTCCTACCCCGTCTAATGTTTTTTTCCTTCGATTCTGTGAAAGATTCTGGAATGTTACTGATTGAAGTATCTTCTGTAATATTCAACGCTACGTACACAGAAGAGCGCTGTCTCTCAGAAGTGCGTTGTCATTGTCAATAATTTAAAAATTAAGCATGGAATTCGCTACTGCCAGTAAATGTTCGAATTACGTTGATCATCTGGTAAAAGAAGTAAGTACCACTCAAAATGAAAAACTTAGAAGTGATGGATAAATTTGAAAAACAATGTGTCGTCTATAAAGATAAAAGAAATTTACAAGCTAGTTATTTTACGAGACTTAAGCATAAGCAGACGAGGTGTAGTCTGGTAGTGATACAGTACTGCTGTTTTTTCTCGCAGTTTCATTTACTTTCAGGTGCAAAGGAAGTTCATTTTTCTTGCAGTGAACTGTGATTTTACAATCTTTATGTGGTTGGACAAGTGTTACAACAATACTACATTTATTATTCTGTTGTGTAAAGCACATATAATTTTATATATGTAACTCCGATTGGTCCCCAAATGAATAAACAGAGAGGCACGCACAGTGTTTATTTGCAGACTATCTCTGAAAAGAACATAGCCTTGTTATCCACATGTCACAGTAATGCCTGGAAATAATTGGGTATTGAAAACAGCGACCAGTCACATTATTTCAGATCATTAAAATGATATTACAAAAATTTTCACTAGTTGATAGCGTGTATCAATACGATGATCGTGGGAAGTCCCAAGTGAAACCGTGGGGCTGTAGGCTGACCGTGGTAATATCACTCCGTAAATACAAGACGTATGACCGATCCACGGAAAGCTCACCGCACTCAGAGTCGATCTCGATTCGACCACGGAAGTCGATAGACGCCCCTAACTTTCAAAACTGGGGATGTAAACGACATAGTGACGTCATGGTGAAGTGCCACTGAGGTAAATCTAGCGTCTTCCGAACGCCGAGGAAACCGAAGAAATAACTGGTACAGAGTCTATACGGACAGCCTTGCTTCCCACACGCCTTAGAGAATAAGGAAGGGGGAACTGATAGTGATACCGAAAAATCCCTTCCGCCTAACACCGTAAGGAGGTTTAGCGGCATTTAGATGGTTGTGTAGATTGAGCGGTCAGAACTTTGAGGCTTGGAGTCTGTTATGCGCTAGAAGGAATAGCTCCACGACCCCGTCTGTTAACTGCAGTCGGCCCTTGCTGCAGCCACCGGAAGGACGCGTGTGCACGAAGCGACCGGGCGTTGGCGAAGATGCAGCGACCACGCCAGCACGTACGCATGACTGCATCTTCACGGCTGAGTCCCGCTGGAGCTGGCAAAGTGACAGCAGACAGACGTGTTTCGATTGGCGATAAGCCGGAACCCTTTATCATCAGTCAGGTGCGCGTGAGAAAGAGATACGTTCGGGAGAAGCCATCGTCTGCAAGTGGTAAGACACATTTTCACAGGTACGGACACATCATAAAAGTCCTCGCGTCATATATCCTGTATAGGTCATGTCCTCTTTGCGTATGCTGGATCTCCTGACAAAAATGTTGCGACCAGGGGTTCCTATCGTTATGATGTGCCCCACCTACCCTTGAAGTTTTTCGCAACATTTCTGGCACACGCCGTACATGTGGTCAATGTCGGTTCTATGGGTGTCGATTTCATCTCGCACAGCACTAATGTTCGACCGCACAGCGTCCGGGTCTTGGTTGACCATCTTAACAGCAAATCTGTGCTTGAAATGGCCGTCTCGATCTTCCGAAATGAAGCCAATAAAGCCGGCCGGTGTGGCCGAGCGGTTCTAGGCGCTACAGTCTGGAACCGAGCGACCGCTACGGTCGCAGGTTCGAATCCTGCCTCGGGGATGGGTGTGTGTGTGTGTGATGTCCTTAGGTTAGTTAGGTTTAAGTAGTTCTAAGTTCTAGGGGACTGATGACCTCAGAAGTTAAGTCCCATAGTGCTCAGAGCCATTTGAACCATTTTTGAATCCAATAAACCCTATCCGGGATAACGGAAATCGCGTTGTTGCTAGCTGAAGTAATTATCAAGAAAAAGTTAGATACGTTGCGCCGTTTCCAAGTTAACTAACTCTGAAATCAGCGGAAATTCAAGCCGCCCGCCAGACAGTGTCGCCAAACGCTCTCTGCGTTTGGTTTTCTAAAACCACACAAAAGAGCGATACAAAAATCGGACATGGGATGATAGTAAGGACCGAACGTAATTGTATCTAGCGGGTCGCTTGAATTTGCGGCGCATGGGACACATTGGCTAATTTTAGTGCTGATTAACTTCGAAGCGGCGCAACGTATCGAATTTTTTCTCAACTACAATTTCTCGGCACAACCTACTCTGCAACACCCTTCCAGGCTTTCCAGACTTTTTTACCTCCCTGTGTACACAAATCAACCTCGTCGGTCAGTGCCTTCTATTAGTGAAAACCTTATCAAAATCCCCATATCAAGTTCTGGGATTAGCCTTCACATACTGGTAGAAACAGACAACTGCGGCAGGGGCTGTAGATTGTATAGATCTAAAGATGACCGCTATCGATTACTCAGTCATCTTGAAATCATTAAAATTTCATAGCAGTGAGAAATTTTAATGCCCTGGAGGTGACTGCTTGAGTAATTGAAACCAGTCATCATTTTATGAATGTGTCATACAGACTAATATATTTTACATCGAAAATAAAGATCACGTACTCCACAAATTGGACTGTGTCAAGTCTTATAAGATGATATGAATTTTATTTAAAAGTCAAATTACGATGCCACCCAGGCTTTCTTGACCGGCCTCGAATATCGTTGTTTATAAAATGGTCGATTATTTGCACTTATATACTTTTTTAAACTCTTGCCAATGCCGGAGATGCTTTTTTTAAACCCTTGACAATGCCGTGAGCGCCGAAAATGCTATCGTACATTGAAACGCGAAACATTAGTCAGCGGGAGAAAGATGTATTTTTAAAAAAAAGATACATGTTCACTGTGGACCCCAAGCACCGGAAGTTTTATATATTCTTCGCCCTCAACCTAATTTAACGTTTAATTAACACTTGCTATATTCTAAACTTTGGGTGAGTTTTATAATATTGGACCGCGTTGTTAGCTGTCCTTCTCGCGGCTTCGAAATCATTGCGCGCTGTTGCCAGATTGAAGACAAGCAGATATTGTGAATTTTAATATGTCCAGTCGCCGATGACTGGCCTGGAGAATGGCTAACGGTCGTCCAGTCGAAAAATCGCGGAGTGCAGTAAACGACTACCGAGTAAAAGCCCGAAGCTACTTTGAACAATCAAATATTTTGTGTACTTCTGGGACGAAGGAAATAAATTAGTTTTTAACGTGCCATCGGCAACATTATAGAAGGCCGGACAGGACAAAAAAGGGAAAGAAATTGGCCGTGGTCATATTGAATGAACTATCTCGGCATTCGTCTTAAAATAAGAAAAACCACGGAAAACCTAAATCTCGAGAGCTGGACCGGATCTGAACACCGCTTTCCGAAACGAATCCAGTGTGCTACCCAATGTGCTTCTCACAGCATCGGAAAAATGCTGACTGGGTCATGAAAGTCTCTTGCCTTAGCGTTCTGTGCAGCTGGAATGCGACGTGATGCAGTTTCACTAGTGCAGATCACGGAGTGCTTTGTCTAGAAATGGAGCTTTCACGCCGTTACAGCTGTGATCTCGGAGCTGACACGGTAGAATAGCGAGCGGGGGAATTTCATTCAAGCGGCTTCCTTCGCCTCGAGGTAGCGTTGCTTACTGCAATCCCATGTGTAGAGCGAGTCATCTGTTTCACTTCAGATACCATTTGAAACGCTAAGGTTACAATGTATTATCACTTCGACGAATAATCACCATGGCCTCCTGAAAAGCAGGTAGTATTATTATCGTAATCTTTTGAGTCAAGTTTCTGATTTGTTTCATGCGGCCCGCCACGAATTATTCTCCTGTGCCAACCTCTTCATCTCAGAATAGCAGTTGAAACCTACATCCTCCGTTATTTGATGGGTGTACTCGTTTGTCTTCCTCTATAGCTTTTACCCTCTACAGCTGCCTCAAGTACCATGGAAGTTATTCGCTGATGTCTTTACAGGCGTCCTATCATCCTGTCCGTTCTTCTTGCCAGTGTTTTCCATATATTTATTTCCTCGCCGATTCTGAGCAGAACCTCGTCGTTCATTACCTTATCATTCCATCTAATTTTCACCATTATTCTGTAGCACCATATCTCAAATGTTTAGATTCTCTTCTGATCCGGTTTTCTTCCCACCAAAATGGAGCTTAACCTGCTTTTTTTCCCCAAAATAGTACTTAGTGACGTGTTCTGTTCTTCATGCATTCGTCCTCATTATTGCATTTTCAGCGAATTCTTCGCTGTAGGCTTTGAAAATTTACAAAATATCATGTGCGACACTAAATAGTTTGCAAGTAATGGAGACGCTGCTCCTCTGTGTGGAGAATACGGTAGAGTAATTCCCAACGTCAGAGTACCATATTCAATAATTTTTACTCCTGTTTCCATTGCAGTGCGTTGGACTGGTGCAGATCCTAACAGTCGTCTCACCTTCACGTGTAAATAACCAACGTGTGGATGAAATAAATGGCGTTATTCAATACAGTAGTGGAAATTAGTATAAAGCCGCGTGGTTATTTGTGGAAAAAACGTGTTTATTTACGCGTATTTTTCCCGTACAGTTTACAACAAAGCAAAGCAAAACAGAATAACAGTCTACCGTTAGCACTGGTACTTAAGAAATTTAAAGAAACAGGACAACTTTAGGAGTGGCAATTGATATAAAGGCACTTATAAATTGTTGTCAAAGTAGCCTAACGTGTACAGTAAATAGATCAAAACTGCAGTGATCTCCTCTCCCGAGATTGAGGTCCACTCAATTCGAATTGCAGTTTTCAGATAGATCACAGTCTCAAATTGCCCTCCTAGAATCCCACATAGATTGCCCATAGAATTTAAATCTGAACTTTTCGATGGCCAACTGAGAAGTGGAATTCCTTTATCCTCAAACAAATACATTGTCTTGGCAGGCAGGTAAATGGCAGCGTTGTTATGTTGGAATAGTAAATTGTCGTCGTCAAATTCCTCATACAAACGAACAAATCCGATTTCCAGCATTCTTGTATATGCATCGGACTTCATTTTGGCGAGCAGCCATGCTGCGTTGGACGTTCCTGTAGCACATAATGTTGCCCATTTCATAACGCTGCCACCGCCAAAATTTCTACTCACCCGAAAGTGTTCTTCTGTATGGAGAACATGCCAGTAATACTGAAAACCATCCGGCCCATCCAAATTAAACTTCTTCTCATCTTTGAAAATTACTTAGTTCCAGTCTTCGGACCACGATATATGTTGTTCTGCAAACTTCAATCGAGTCTCCTTGTGGGCATTGTTTAAAATTGGCTTATGCCAGATTCGCGTCTTGAGATGGACGTGTCTTACAACTGCAAATAAGTCACGATTTGAGAGGAAGCCGTTGGCTTTTGATTTACGCAGAATCAAACGCGAATCTGAATCCGACAATTTTCGTGTCCGGTCATATTGGCCATTTTCGCCATATTGTGAACGCAGTCTGGCAAAATTATAAGTAACAGAACTGGAACGCCCTAACTTCTTAGGCATCCGACGATCAGACAGGCCACCTCTCTGTATGCCTTAATACTTCCTTGCTCGTCGCCCGATAGTGGCTTTCCACACGGCATTGTCACAGTAACTACCTCCGAACTGCAATCGTAGCGAACTGTTGGCATTCACCACTGTGCGCACCATCTAGCGGGCCTTCCTTTATACCAACTTCCACTCCTTCCTACCCGATAAATCTCCATTTTTAATTTTAAAGTACTGGGCCTAATTATGATGGTGAAATGAGAAGGTATTTTGTTTTTTTTTATGACCTGTACGGAAAAAATACGTGCAATACAAAGTACGTGAATAAACATCTTTTTTCCATGAATCACCATGTGCCATCATAGTGATTTTCCCCTCTGTAGGCGGAGTGTAGTATTTTTGACAAACACACACAGCATTTCTACATGTATCGGTGTTACAAATACAAGGACATACCGGACATTACGTATACACGGCCTATATTCTTATCATACACCTCCGAGAGGAAATGTAAGTGAATGACTGAAATTTTACATTGGCTAATTGCAAATCACTAAGTAATCCCATTACAACCAGTTACTGATACCCTATCGCAGCCTCTGAAAACAAGTACAAGATTATCGGAACATCCAGTCCTTAAAAAAAATTTAAAAAAATGCCCTTCAAGCAAACTAACCGCGCCTTCCTTTACAGCCAGCGTTCCATTCATGCTGCCCTTCCCATACCAACTGCCGCTACTACGCTCTAGCAGCCTGAAGTTCTGTCCCCCTCCCCACGCTCCCTCCCGCCCCGCCACACATTCATACGTACTTAACGCCTAAAAAGTGGGAATAAAGCTGTTTAATTGCCAAAAGGCAAATTATTTTCCAAGTTATCGATTCTGTTACGACACTTTATAATGTTCCTTGCTCTAGGCGAGCCATTTTCGTTGTCAGCTCACGTGAGGCACGGGTAAATCACCCGGCATCAACTAGAGTAGCTGATACACGTGATCATGCGGCCAGTGCTTTCAGAGAATCCATCGTCACGACGATCAGTGTTGTATTGTGCGGTTATTTTAGCAGCAGTGTGTCTGATTCACGGGTGCTAGTCGCCAAAAGCGCTGCCCGGTGATTCCACCGCAGATATTTCACGGCAGTGTGTGGTCGCAAGTGTGTTGCACTAAATATTGCTGCGATGTGGCTGGAATATACGGCAGCAGAGCGGTGTGACCAGCAATACTGCTGACGCAGCTGGTAGTTGCCGACGTATTGCCGAGATGTTACTGGTGTTGTCCATCAGAGGTCGAGAATATTCGGTACGGCGGACCCATATCCGCCTCCTCCCTTGTCAGTATGTGCTTCCCCACGCACTCTGAGCCTTGCTTCATGTTCCTCGCGCCGTCAGGGATGCACACCCACGTCAAGTGAAACAATAGCAGTAGTGGACACCAGAAGATCCTGAGGAAGATCCCAGCAGAGGGGTCGAAACGTCGATCATTTTAGAAGAAACATGACGCGGCCTAATAACCCAGAAGATTTTAACTTCACTGACAACGGCCACGAAAGCCTGCAGACTTACATAGTACTGTTTAAGTTCAGTTCGACAGTTGTTGCGACTACGCATAGGCACTCGAGATCTTTGTTCTCTATAGAAATGTAGAAGTGGGCAGACGAGACAATCTCGAATTCCATAAAGGTGATGCCTGCATCCGGTATGTAACACGGAAAACAATATATGCAAACACCGAAACTGAAAAACATTCTCGCATGTATTCTCCAATTTGTCAGTAGATATGTTTCAAATATATAGTTTGGCGACTGATGACCTCAGAAGTTGCATAGTGCTCAGAGCCATTTGAGCCATTTGAAATAAATAGTTTCACATGTATCAACATTTTCTGTATCACTTTACATATTTTCTTAAGAAACCGTTTTCGCTTCTGTAAAATTTAACAAAATGGCGTTACTAGGTTTTCATTGCCTACCATTTTTTGGCCAACTGTAATAGGACTGGCGCACTGATGGTTCCGTAAAAACTTAATTATGTTGATAAACTGCTCATCGATCCCTAGAATCGATAATATCGTCAATTTTTACCTGGTATCGACGTCGATACAGAATATCGGTTCCAGGAATTCAAAGACTTAGGAGAATATTTTAAGTTTGAAGTCTGGTAACAAAACACTTAAGACTTTTTCTTGTGTGACATAATTATATATTAACAATTATCGGATTTATTCCTCTAGTTGTAGTGTGAAACCTTCATTCCTGCCAAATTTCATGGTTCTGGGTCAACAGGAAGTAAGTATCCAGCAGGCTTTAATGAGTGAGCTGTTTGTGAGTACCGAAATATGCGACAAACGGCAGTATCTTTTGATTTCGTTAACTTAGAGGTTTCATACTCCGCCAAGGGACTGTGTGCCTAGTATGTGGCATGAACTTCGACTTGATACACATACCCATTCCTGAGAAAGTTTCGAATAGTTGGATAGAGGGGCGAACAACAAAGTGATTCTGCTAAGGTTCCGTTTTCACCAGTTGAGTCACGGAATGTCACGGTTGGTAGTTCATGTAGTCTGACGTGGGGAGGCCACGACGTTGGGATCACACGTTTAATTCAACCTTCGTACACCTTTAGCAGACCCTTTTAACAACACAGTGTGCAAGTTGCACTACTCTGACAGTTCCGGGAAAATCGCAAGAGAAGTTTTACGCGTCTACTATGTGGCCATATATCTGTGCGAAGGTATTGGGTGTCTTAAGTTCATGGCGGTCAAGTTGTAAGGTGGCTATAATTTCGCACTCATCCACATACTTTGCCGTGAACTACAACCACAATTAGGTATCATTTGATAGGTTGTACATCGTGTATGTGAATATTTAAAGGAGACTGACATTGTCACGTACACGTTGTAAATAATTGTTACCTCTTATTGCATGAAAGGTGACGGATTGTCTTTATTATCAGAACTGCGTAATGAATGATTGCCTATAGTAGTAGAGTTTGGAATGCCAGTGGAGATGAAACGGCAGGCAGAACTCAAGCTCTGAGAAGGCCCGCACAAGTGTTGGACTGCTTAAAAAGAGGAAGTAGCTAGATGGACGTCGTGGCACCTGAGCTCTGGAGCACAATAGGGTGACGGCCGGCCGCTATTGTAGCAGGACCGAAGGTATAACCGGGAACTCTGCAAATCTTGGACGCAGGTGAGAGGGATGAAGAAGCAGCACCTCGGAAACCACGCAGGCTGGGTTATTTCCAAGGATTTTTAATCAGAAGCGTACCATTGTACGAGTATAGGTTTTTCCTCGCAAGATTACCACGCTGGACGACAAAAGACTGAAATATGGTTGGTCGGCGTTCGGAAAAATCTGTAGAGGGGGGAGAATATTCCGTGGTTTCGGGAATTCGTTTTCGGAACTACGAGGGTGGGGAGCCGAGCCTTGCTGGGAGGCCAGCGGTGGAGAGACGAGGTCTTCCGTTGTGAGCGCCCCTGTGTGACGGTCGCTCGGTATCACCTTTGTTGATACAGACGGATTTGCTGTCTTTGCTCTCAAGGAGAGTTTATACACTCCTGGAAATGGAAAAAAGAACACATTGACACCGGTGTGTCAAGACCCACCATACTTGCTCCGGACACTGCGAGAGGGCTGTACAAGCAATGATCACACGCACGGCACAGCGGACACACCAGGCACCGCGGTGTTGGCCGTCGAATGGCGCTAGCTGCGCAGCATTTGTGCACCGCCGCCGTCAGTGTCAGCCAGTTTGCCGTGGCATACGGAGCACCATCGCAGTCTTTAACACTGGTAGCATGCCGCGACAGCGTGGACGTGAACCGTATGTGCAGTTGACTGACTTTGAGCGAGGGCGTATAGTGGGCATGCGGGAGGCCGGGTGGACGCACCGCCGAATTGCTCAACACGTGGGGCGTGAGGTCTCCACAGTACATCGATGTTGTCGCCAGTGGTCGGCGGAAGGTGCACGTGCCCGTCGACCTGGGACCGGACCGCAGCGACGCACGGATGCACGCCAAGACCGTAGGATCCGACGCAGTGCCGTAGGGGACCGCACCGCCACTTCCCAGCAAATTAGGGACACTGTTGCTCCTGGGGTATCGGCGAGGACCATTCGCAACCGTCTCCATGAAGCTGGGCTACGGTCCCGCACACCGTTAGGCCGTCTTCCGCTCACGCCCCAACATCGTGCAGCCCGCCTCCAGTGGTGTCGCGACAGGCGTGAATGGAGGGACGAATGGAGACGTGTCGTCTTCAGCGATGAGAGTCGCTTCTGCCTTGGTGCCAATGATGGTCGTATGCGTGTTTGGCGCCGTGCAGGTGAGCGCCACAATCAGGACTGCATACGACCGAGGCACACAGGGCCAACACCCGGCATCATGGTGTGGGGAGCGATCTCCTACACTGGCCGTACACCACTGGTGATCGTCGAGGGGACACAATAGTGCACGGTACATCCAAACCGTCATCGAACCCATCGTTCTACCATTCCTAGACCGGCAAGGGAACTTGCTGTTCCAACAGGACAATGCACGTCCGCATGTATCCCGTGCCACCCAACGTGCTCTAGAAGGTGTAAGTCAACTACCCTGGCCAGCAAGATCTCCGGATCTGTCCCCCATTGAGCATGTTTGGGACTGGATGAAGCGTCGTCTCACGCGGTCTGCACGTCCAGCACAAACGCTGGTCCAACTGAGGCGCCAGGTGGAAATGGCATGGCAAGCCGTTCCACAGGACTACATCCAGCATCTCTACGATCGTCTCCATGGGAGAATAGCAGCCTGCATTGCTGCGAAAGGTGGATATACACTGTACTAGTGCCGACATTGTGCATGCTCTGTTGCCTATGTGCCTGTGGTTCTGTCAGTGTGATCATGTGATGTATCTGACCCTAGGAATGTGTCAAAATAAAGTTTCCCCTTCCTGGGACAATGAATTCACGGTGTTCTTATTTCAATTTCCAGGAGTGTAGATCGACCAGTTAGGCAGTGTACTGTTGCAAACCTATACGATTCTGGACTTCACTTCCGGGTTGGAAGTCGTCGTTGAGTTCGCAGCGGTCAGTAATTGAGAGCACTTCCTCTGCCTGTACTTTGAGACGTTATCTGAAATACGTCCTTGTGGCTGGGAGTTCGCGTTTATCGTCCGTAGAACACAGGGAGGAGAAGACAGTATTTAGAGTATAGTAGTCAGAGGACCGCCTTTTGCCGTCCTAGTGTTTGCAAGAGTTTGTGGCTGGAGTTCTTCCATCGTCGCAGACGAGTACGAGAACCATCACTTCGACGCACCGGACGCAGTACATACAGTGATACCGCAGATTGCTTCGGCTTATTAGGGCTATAAAAGCTAAACAGCTGTGATCACGTTAGTTTATTTCCACTGAGGTTCCACACCACCGTAGATCATCTTTGAAAGTAGTGTCTTCTAGTGTTTGGTACGTAGATGATGTCAGTCATTTAGCGTTAGTGATATTATTCAGCGCAGTCATAATAAGGGGCAGAGTTCAGCAATTGATTAATAATTTTAGTTAGGAAATATAGACAATTGTACTTAAAGGGTTGATTTTGGTCTATAATAAATATATATTGAACAACAACGTTTATCATTTAGTAGTATTAGTCGCCTTCATCATTGATTTATATTTATATCGTAATTTATATGTTAAAAAGATCCTAGGATCTGCTTCAGGGGGTAGTCAGACAGGGCCAAATCATCATTTTAGCGTTTATTATTTTCCGTTGCGCACATTCATTTTTACACCTGCCAGGAGTAGCACCTTGGAAAGTGAGTAGTGTTACAGCTTCATAAGGCGAACATGTATTAGGCGACGGTTCGACTCTCGCTCAAACATACTTATTAATATATTTTTTTCGTCGCTGGTCACATTATTTAATTTGTGACATTTCAGACGTAATGTAATGAAAAAACCATTTGCATGAAGTTTTGCAAGAAGTTTAAATTTACGTTTGCCCTGTTCGTATGACAAATACCAAACTGCAACGTTTGGTGGCGAGAGCACATCCAGCGAGTAATTCTACATTACTCTTGTGGTCTGGGACATTATCACTTAATATACACCTGAAAAGCCAAAGAAACTGGTACACCAGCCTAATTTTGTGTAGGGCCTCACGAGCTCTCAGAAGTGTCGCAGCACGACGTGGCATGGACTCGACTAATGTCTGAAGTAGTGCTGGAGGGAACTGACACCATGAATCCTGCAGAGCTGTCCATAAATCCGTAAGAGTACGAGAAGGTGGAGATCTCTTCTGAACAGGACGTTGCAAGGCGTCCCAGGTATGCTCAATAATGTTAATGCATGGGGAGTTTGATAGCCAGCGGAAGTGTTTAAACCCAGAAGAATGTTTCTGCAACAACTCTGTAGCAGTCCTGTACGTGTGGGGTGTTGCATTGTCCTTCTGGAATTGTCAAAGTCCGTCGGAATGCCCAATGGACGTGATGGATGCAAGTGATCAGACAGAATGCTTACGTACGTGTCAACTGTCAGAGTCGTTTCTAGACATATCAGGGGTCCCAAATCACTTCAACTGGACTCGCCCCACACCATTACAGAGCCTCCACTAGCTTGAACAGTCCCCTGCTGACATAAAGGGTCCATGGATTCATGAGGTTGTCTCCAAACCCCGTACACGTCCATCCACTCGATGGTATTTGAAACTAGACTCGTCCAACCAGGCCACTTGTTTCCAGTCATCAACAGTCCAATTTTCGGTGGTCACGGGCCCAGGCGAGGCGTAAAGCTTTGTGTAGTGCAGTCATCAAGGGTACATGAGTAGGCCTTCGGCTCCGAAAGCCCATATCGATGAGGTTTCGTTGAATGGTTCGCTCGCGGACACTTGTTGATGGGCTGGCCAACATTGAAACTGCAGCAGTTTACGGAAGGGTTGCACTTCTGTCACGTCGAACGATCTTCTTCAGTCGTCGTTGGTCCCGTTCTTGCAGGATCTATTTCCGGCCGCAGCGATGGCGGAGATTTGATGTCTTACCAGATTCCTGATTTTCACAGTACACTAATGAAATGGTCGTACGGGGAATATTCCCACTTCATCGCTAGCTCGGAGATGCTGTGTCCCACCGCTCGTTCTCCGACTGTAACACCATTTTCCAACTCAGTTAAATGTTGATAAGCTGCCATCGTAGCAGCAGTAACCGATCTAACAACTGCGCCAGACACTTGTTGTCTTATATAGGCTTTTCCGACCGCAGCGCCGTGTTCTGCCTGTTTACATATCTCTGTATTTGAATACGCATGCCAATACCAGTTTCCTTGGCGCTTCAGTGAATTACATCTTAAATGTCATATAAATTAAATAATGTGAGCAGTGATGAAAAAAATCTTGATTAAGAAAACGTGTTAGCGGGATTGGATCCATCGCCTCGGTCACGACGCTTTTACACAGCGGGAACGCTAACCGCTTGACCACAACGACTTCTTACTGCCGGCATCTCTGCACAGATACATCAGTTAACGTATTAGACCCGTAAAACTTCTCTTGCGATTTTCTCGGAATTGCCAGAGTAGCGCACCTTACTAGTTGCATATTACGTTGCTTTAATGGCGTACTAAAGTTGATCAAAGTTTAAGGGGCTCCGGAACGCCCTATAATTGCAATGTTAAAATAACGCTTACAAATTACATCTTTCCTCACAAAGTATTTGAGGTAGGAAGTTGAATTTTTTACAGATTATTTATTGGAATATCGGCTGCAACTTAACACAGGGATTTTACAAAATTTTAGTTCAGTTATTAAAGATGATTTTTTTTCAATTGTAATGAAAATTCACAACATTTTTTGCAATTTTTTATTTATATATTCAAAAATATACAGTTTTTTGGAAAAAGGCTGTGTTAAATTATGCAGAAGGTACTGTGTAACATTTACTGAAAGTTTGAAACAAATATGTTTGGAAGATCCTTAGAAAACATGTAATTAGTATGAGAAAATAAAAGTTTTGAGAATCGAGCGACAAAGATTGGATTAACTTTTTAGTGCATTCCAGGTCCATAGGATGGATTATCTTCATCCTCTGCAAACTCCTCCTCCAGCTTCCTCTTGTTCCTCCTCCTGTTTACTCTTGCTTGTATTTGTAGACTCTTTACAGCCCTGTCTGCAGCCCGAAGGCGTTCCTTGTCTAAAGCAAGCATCGCTCGTACCATGTTAGAACCTATCTTCATTCCCATATTTCTAAATACCTTTGGCTTTCCAACATTTCTCCTTTTCTTAAAAGCCTTCAGAGGATTTCTAATAACTTTACTTTTACTCATTATTATACTTCAACAAAACAGAGACTCAAGAAACAGAATTAATTACGAATATTTTCGAGATAACGACAGAGTAAATAAACATGAAACAATCGACAATCACACCAGCGATATATATTGAACCATCACAGGTTAGCCACAACACATACTTTATCTCACATCACTAAAATGTACCTGATGAACACGGACGTTAATAATAACACCATTTGACAGCAGTTTAACAGCGCCACAGTGGGTCACGCCCATGTAGAACACACTTCAAAAAAAATTTAAAAATAGTTGTAGTCTTCGGAATTGAATAAATTATATATCTATTAAAAGGTAATAGTCTGCAGATTCAGAAAACGCAAAAAAGTAAAAATTGAACTTTTCATGATTTTGAGCCTTTCCGGAGCCCCTTAACGTAAATACACGATCCCAGCGTCGTGGCCTCAGTTCATCAGTCGTCTTATTTCCTGCGCTATACAGTGCCTCTCATAAGTTTTGGGACAAAACATTGTGCACAGTATGTCTGGGTATGAAAAAATAGATGATGGTTAATGCGGAAATAAAGATGTACGTCTGCAGGTTGTACATGTAATTATGGGTGATCAAAAGTGCAGTCACGTATGTTTGCTTGTTTACAACAGAACAAGACCCATTTCTTACTACGAGATATGAAACTCAGCACTTCAAAAGTTTTGGGACAAATTTTGGCAACAGTGTCAGTGTGTGTGTATATATCTATTATTCGTTACTTCCTGCGATGTCAGTCATTATCTGTCGAGAGCTCAAAGGACAGACAAGTGTTTGTATACAATGGTACGCAGAGGTAAAAACAGCGCTTCTGAACAGTTAGCAATATCCACCACGAAAAGGAAAGAACATGTCGAGAAATAGAAACGTTAGTGAATATGAAGAAACGTACTGTAGGGAACACTGTCCGTCGATATAGATATGAAGTCAGGATAGAAAATCTGCTACAGACAGGCCGTCCGAGGATTTTGTGAGGAGAGAGGAGTGGGCAATAGTACAAAAGGTCAAGAAAGATCCACGAATCACCATTGAGGCTGAAGAAGAGTTTGGGAAGAAAGCTAGTTCTAGCACAATCAGACGAGTACTGTACAGAGAAAATTACCATGGGCGAACTGAAAGAAGGAAGCCTTATATCAGTCTTGCCAAGAGGAAGAAGAGGCTGGTATTTGCAAGAGAACACACAAACAAGAACATGGGGTGATGTAATCAAGTAATTTTTTCGAATGAATCAAAATTTAACATATCAGCTGGAAGAAAAATATACGCAAGCTACAGTGAAACATGGCAGGGGCCATGTTATGGATGTCGGCGCAGGGAGTGGTTGAACTGCTTTTCATTGACGAAACAATGGATAACAATGTTTACCTGCAGAGTCTAAGGAACAATTTGAAGGGCGCAGAAAATACGGCGATTGGAGACTGTTTCATAATCTATCACAGACGACGACCCCAAACGTACCGCGTATATTGTACAGTTGTGGCTCCTATACAACTGTCCAAAAGTTGTCAGTCCACAAAGTCCGGACATGAACCCCATAGAGAATTTATGGGATACGTTGGAAAATATTCGAAAAGTCCCTGTACAGCCCAAACAAGAAGTTAGGAGACGACTGCAAGAAGATTCGGAAAATGTAAGCATTTCGTTCGTACAGAAGCTTGTACAAAGTATGCGAAAACGGCTGACACCAGCGTTACAACGTCGCGGTTGAAGTACAAAGTACTAATTCTTCATTATTTCCTAGTTTTTGCGAAGAAAAATCTGTTATTTCACATAAATATGAAACATTAAATGAAGTAAAATGTTCAATTTATTGCTCTGGGGATATCATTCTGTCTGTCTGCAATAACAAACATAACACGTTAAATTGTTTATCTGTTATTTTCAAGCTATATACAAAACTGTTCTATTTTTCCCAAAACTTAAGAAAGGCACTGCAGGTAACTGCGTCATCAAGGTGCAGCCTTGCACAGTGTCGTTGCAGAAGCAAGAGCAGCGATCGGCGGCGCGGCGGTGCCCCAGTTCTGGGAGCGAGCACGTGCGTTCACACGTGGCCGGCCTGTGCCTTGCCGTGCTTTGAGGCTTTGGTTTTTTGCAGGCGAGGCGAGGTCTTCTTGTCTTCCGGCCGGTCCGGAGGGTAGCTTCCCGTTGCCGGTGTAACGGATACAGAAGCCGCGCCTGCCCATGTGGCAGCTCGCTAGCTCGTTCGTTCCTCTCACGCTCGGCCGCGCAGCCTTTGGCCCGCGCAGATGTCGGCCCGTCCACACAACAGCAGGGCATAGCAAGGGGTGCGGGGCAGTGGTGTGCCATGCAGCCGTCCGTTACCCTTCCGCTGCGCCTGCCACGCCAGCTGGGGGCGAGCTGTTTGTGCACGTACAGTACGAAACGACGGGACGCGACACCTGCCCCCATTCTGCACGCCGCCGTCGTCGCTGCCAGCTTCCGGGCGATTCTCCACACAGTCAAACGAGACGGGCTCGCTGAAACTGCCGCACCGCGTCATATTGCACCACGAGCACGGAAACGAAACGTCTTACTCGTAGGTGGGGCAACCACAGCTATGAGTATTCATCTTGCTTATTAATAACAGCTTCAGGCGTATTTGGTCCTTTATTACTGGATCACTACCGGTTTCGTGGCACTAAAAGCCACATCGTCAGGTGAACATATGATTAAAATATTGGAGCGGAAAAGCTCGGAATATATTTAAAAAACCAAAAACCCGCCTCGATTGCGAAAAAAGTGTTAACCCAGGTTTCGGCGTAGATAACTACACCTTCTTCAGAACGACAATAAAACCAACAAGTGCCCAAGAAGACCTGTGTCAATGATTAAAAGAACACCATAGCTATACATTTATAAACGAAAAAGAAAAGGAAAATACAAACAGTACATATGTACAAAGTCAAAACCACTACTTAATGGTGTACGCTTCACCTCACACCGGCCTATGTTCGATGGGCCATGACCCGCCATAAACTGCTGCTACAAACTGTCGCTCACTTACAAACCTGACCCGCTATGTATGCATATGCGCAAGACAAAGGAAGTTATTTGGATGCGCATACGAATACGAGAAAGTTTATACATGGGTCGGGGCTAAATAGCCCATATATTCCCAACCGTGGATCAATGTACGAGGTGCATTCAAGTTCTAAGGCCTCAGATTTTTTTTCTAATTAACTACTCACCCGAAATCGATGAAACTGGCGTTACTTCTCGACGTAATCGCCCTGCAGACGTACACATTTTTCACAATGCTGACGCCATGATTCCATGGCAGCGGCGAAGGCTTCTTTAGGAGTCTGTTTTGACCACTGGAAAATGGCTGAGGCAATAGCGGCACGACTGGTGAATGTGCGGCCACGGAGAGTGTCTTTCATTGTTGGAAAAAGCCAAAAGTCACTAGGAGCCAGGTCAGGTGAGTAGGGAGCATGAGGAATCACTTCAAAGTTGTTATCACGAAGAAACTGTTGCATAACGTTAGCTCGATGTGCGGGTTCGTTGTCTTGGTGAAACAGCACACGCGCAGCCCTTCCCGGACGTTTGTGTTGCAGTGCAGGAAGGAATTTGTTCTTCAAAACATTTTCGTAGGATGCACCTGTTACCGTAGTGCCCTTTGGAACGCAATGGGTAAGGATTGCGCCCTCGCTGTCCCAGAACATGGACACCATTATTTTTTCAGCACTGGCGGTTACCCGAAATTTTTTTGGTGGCGGTGAATGTGTGTGCTTCCATTGAGCTGACTGGCACTTTGTTTCTGGATTGAAAAATGGCATTCACGTCTCATCCATTGTCACAACCGACGAAAAGAAAGTCCCATTCATGCTGTCATTGCGCGTCAACATTCTTTGGCAACATGCCAAACGGGCAGCCGTGTGGTCGTCCGTCAGCATTCGTGGCACCCACCTGGATGACACTTTTCGCATTTCCAGGTCGTCATGCAGGATTGTGTGCACAGAACCCACAGAAATGCCAACTCTGGAGGCGATCTGTTCAACAGTCATTCGCCGATCCCCGCAAAACAATTCTCTCCGCTTTCTCGATCATGTCGTCAGACCGGCTTGTGCGAGCCCAAAGTTGTTTCAGTTTGTTGTCACACGATGTTCTGCCTTCATTAAACTGTCGCACCCACGAACGCACTTTCGACACATCCATAACTCCATCACCACATGTCTCCTTCAACTGTCGATGAATTTCAATAGGTTTCACACCACGCAAATTCAGAAAACGAATGATTGCACGCTGTTCAAGTAAGGAAAACGTCGCCATTTTAAGTATTTAAAACAGTTCTCATTCTCGCCGCTGGCGGTAAAATTCCATCTGCCGTACAGTGCTGCCATCTCTGGGACGTATTGACAATGAACGCGGCCTCATTTTAAAACAATGCGCATGTTTCTAACTCTTTCCAGTCCGGAGAAAAAAAATCGGAGGCCTTAGAACTTGAATGCACCTCGTATATCAAAAAATGAAATGGACAGAACAAGAGACGAGCTAAATAGGAGATGAAACCTAAAAATAACCGCACGCGGTTGCTTATGCTAGTAAAGAAACTTATATATGAAGCTACCTATGACAACAGGAGGAACTCTTAAAAACTATAGTTAGCCTGGGGGGGGGGGGGGGGGCGGGCTGAAGGGACGCAATCTAAAGACGTCGTGGTAATAAAGATATAGGGATAAAACGTATGGTGTTCAACAGGCTAAAATAACATTCATCGTAAAAGGAAAATGAGGATAAAAAGAAAGGTGAACAACTTGACCAACCGCACGTCAGGCTTGTAAGTGAGCGACCATTTGTAGCTGCAGTTCATGGCGGGTCATGGCCCATGGAACATAGGCCGGTGTGGGGTGGAGCGTACGCCATTAAGTAGTGGTTTTGACTTTGTACAGTTTGTGTTTTCCTTTTCTTTTTCGTTTATAAATGTATAGCTATGGTGTTCTTTTAATCATTGACAAAGGTTTTCTTAGGCACTTGTGGGTTTTATTGTTGTTCTGAAGAAGGTGTAGTTATCTACGCCGAAACCTGGGTTAACACTTAACACTAGGTGCTTTTTTTTCGCAATCGAGGCGGGTTTTTAGTTTTTTTAATATATTAACCAACTATTGCTGACGCGTTGCGATGTTGAAGGTTCTTAAAGCGAGGAATCTTTTTGCACAACATTCGTTGTCCGTCAAAACAAAACACCGCTAAAAGACGGTATCTCATATATTAAAAACTGCCAGATTCTAATATAGTGGACGGAACCAAGAGGAATCGCACCATGCTGATTGTTCAATGGGTCGGGGAGGTTCTGCAGGGCAAAAAAGCTCGTCAGGCGAGGCCAAATGTCAACGCCATGCTGACAGTTTTCTTCGACTTTGAAGATTAGTTCATCACGAATTCGTGCCAGAGGAACAAACTGCTAATCGATGCCACTGTCGGGAAGTGTTGCGACGCCTGCGACAAAATGGGAGAAGGAAAAGGCTAGAAATGTGGCGAGACAATTATGGCTCTTGCGTCACGATAACGCACCCGTACATTCGTTTCTGTTGGTGCGAGGCTACTGCACAAAAAATAAAATCACTGTGCTGCCTGATCCTACGTATTCTCCAGACCTAGCCCCTGCGGACATTTTTTTTTTATTTTCAAAGTTGAAAACACCGTTGAAAGGACGAAGATCTACAACGATAGAGGAGATAAAAGAAAATTCGCAGACGGCGCCTTGCGCAATCCACCAAGAGGCGTACCAAGACTGCTTCCGGAAGTGGAAACGGCGTTGGGGGAGGTGTATCAATTGTGAACAGGCCCCCACAACCGCACGAGTGCTCGACTGTGAAGTGCGGACAAATTGAATAGCTGGGCGGCGGCCATTAGAGTGGTAAACTGACGCGCGGAGTTCGAATGTTTATACATCGCTTTTGGTTATAAAATGCCTTCCCTTGAGTTAGGTCACAAACATAATGCCTCATTTAAATACTTTACTACAATATACTTTTTCATTTACGAACAAACAGCAGCTAGTCACTGTTTATGAATTTATCTTACGTACTACATAGAATCTGCCATAGCTAAAAGTTATGTCCTGGACCCCTAGCATTTTTCGTAGTTCATTTACGATAGATGTACGCAAAATGCATCAAAATACTCGAAGATTTGCCTACTATATTAATAGATATTTTTTGACTCTACCTTGCTTTAGATTTTATGACGAGAAGCGCGTTTTATATGGCATAGTGCTTTGGCAACTCACGACCAAATTATCAAGTTTCAACCTAATCTAGACCATGAAAACACTACCGATCAGCCAACTTTCTTCAAAATGATCAGAACATATAAAATGGTATTCTGTCGATCGGAAATCTTGCCTCCTGACAGCGTGTAACCATTTTTGTAACAGCTGTGGTTTTGAGAAACGAAACCTGTAAATAGATGCACAGACATTATGCTAATACCGTGTTACAAAAACATTTATTAAGCAAGTGCACTGACATAGAAAACAACTTAAAATATTCACATACCTGTGAAATGTAATATTCGTTCCTTTCTCGAATTTATTTACACAATTAATCGCTGCACAACTCCTCACCATTGTACTTCTTTTGATTGGAACGTACAGACAGTAGAATTACGAGTAACAAATACTGTATGTACGCCCCAACAAATATACAACGTTGAATCTGGGTCTTCATAAACAACAATACTACACAGCACATCAGACTACAACCACTATAATGGCGTCCAGCCGAAGGTTCAAATTATCCCGCGACTGCAGCGCCATCAGTGAGTCTAGTTATTTTTTACAAGGTCTTTGATTGTGAAGGAGAGTATTTCGAAGGAGACCGTGCCACTAAAAGTAAACCGTAAGCGTAGATAAATTTTGTGGACAAAGGTCCGGAATTTTTTGAACAGACCTCGTGCAGTGCTGGTGCAGGCAAATGAGTTTCAGTTTAGCGCACATTTTACATGGGGCTCCGCCGCACACGACCCCTACATTTCCCATGTTGACTCATCGAAATCGTCAATTACGATTGCAGAGGGCACGGGATCATTGAGACTGGATTGCGTATCAATGGAAACGTATCGCCTTTCTAGTTACGCCATGTCGATGGTCGTGTACGGACACGGCGTCATCCAGGCGAACGCTTGCACGACCGAGTGTCGCGTAACGGAAGCACGCCGGTGGGGGCAATATTGGGTTGGCGTGTCAGTTCGAACCGTTTTACCGTACGTTTTATAAACACAACAGATACACATACCAGCGACTTCAGTCACCAATAATGTATTTTCTTTCACTATTTAGGACACCCTGCAAACACTGCGACAAACTTTAGATTCCGTGAGAAATCGCCTGGTTTTGAGGTGAAGAACTCTTCGGGCCATTTCGGAGCGCTTTTCAACCCGCAAAGGAAGTTCCTTGAAGGCTGTTCGATAGAGAGCGGAAAAGGTGAAAATCTGAGGCCACAAGATCAGGTGAAGAGGGTGGGTGTGAATGACGTCCCATTCCAGCTCTTGTATATTATGTTTTGTCAGTCTAGCAGAATGCAGGTGGGCATTATCGGGAATAGCATCGCTTCACGCGGTCATCCTGCTCGTTGTTCTTGGACTGTCTGCAAGAAGAGTCAGTTGTTGACAGTAAATGTCAGCAGTGGTGGTTGCACCTCGGGAAAGCAACTCATAGTACACGTTGCTGTGCCATCAGGTGCATAACATCTTTTGTGGTTATGCGCAAGTCTTTGTAAGGGGTGTTGCTGACTTGTTTCGGCTCAGTCACTCCTTTCTTTTTCTTATGTTAACGTAAAGACACAATTTCTCGTCACCAGTTCTGTATTGTCCACCACCTAAGTGCCCCCCCCCCCCCAGGGGATCCACAACTCTTTTATGGATACGTGCGTAGCGAGCACGGGACCCCGAGCTGATGTGGCCTTCCTTCCTTTCCGGGCTGCATACCTTCCCTTTCCGCATCCTTCCCCATTCCCCATCCCCCATCTTCGCCCCCCCCCCCAACCTCTGGCTCTTTCCTTCCCTTTCTCCCCCTCTGGGAGTATGGTTTGTGCCTACATCCGGAGACGGATGCTTGTAAATGTACCACATTCTTCGCCTTCCTTGCTTGTAAGTCTTCATCCTTCCTTTGTCCTTCTCTTTTCCTTACCTCTTCTCTTTACCCTTTTCTCCGCTGCGGCGTTTCAGACCTCTCTTCTTTCCTTTCCCTTTCTCTTTCTTCCTCCCTGTGCGTGTCTGAAGGCCGACCCACGCACTTCCATGCGTAGCCGGTGACGGGGTAACGCGTAATTCCCCGCCCCGGGTAGACAGGTAGGACACGTACGTACCCCCTGGTAACGGCCAGGCCCAGGGAGGGGTGATTACCCGAGCTGATACCTTCCGAAAGTGCCGATTGGTCCCTCCATCCGTTTGTCGGGAGGTGTGACCTGAGGTGTGAACAATCACCTAAGGCGGGAGTGCCCTCAGAGAGGGCCCCCACAAGGGAAGAGCGCGCCATCAGAGACGCCGGTAATCATGGGGGATTCTTCCGCAATGGTTTCCTCACCTTCCACTATGTCTGCTCACAAACGTAAGTTCACTGAGTCTCAGCCACAGTCAGTTCTTCCATCGTTGCCACAGTTCCTTGTTGTTTCTCGGTCTGACGAAGGTCACGACTTCTCCACAGTCAACCCTTTCATTATTCAGAAAGGTGTCGACACAATTGCAGGTCTTGTAAAGTCTTGTTCCAGATTACGGAATGGCACCCTGTTGTTAGAAACAGTCAGTGCCCTCCAGGCACAAAAATTGCTGCGTACCTCACTACTACACACTTTCCCTGTCCGGGTGGAACCGCACCGTACTTTAAATTCCTCGCGTGGAGTCGTTTATACACGCTCCCTCGATGGATTGTCTGATGAAGAAATTCAGCACTACCTGTCTGACCAGGGCGTAACGGCTGTTCATAGGGTTCTGAAAAGGGTTGACACGAACATCATTCCAACCCGCACTGTCTTCTTGACATTTGACAAAGTTCAACTCCCATCGAAAATCAAAGCAGGCTATGAGATAATTTCCGTTCGCCCTTACGTCCCAAACCCTACGCGTTGCTATCGGTGTCAGCGGTTCAATCACACCAGCCAGTCCTGTTCCAATCCGGCCAAATGTGTTACGTGTGGCAAGGATGCCCATGAGGGTGCTTGTCCACCTCCATCCCCTCGCTGCGTCAACTGTATGGGTGACCACGCTGCTTCCTCTAGAGATTGTCCCATTTTTAGGGACGAAAAGCTCATCCAGGAAATTAGAGTAAAGGAAAAGGTGTCGACCTTTGCTGCTCGAAAATTATTCGCCAGTCGACAGCCCACCGTGCCTCAGAAAGGAAAATACAGCGCTGTCCTTGCTTCTCCTCGGCCAACAAAGGAGGCGGCCACGCAGACTTGCGACCTCAACTTTAGTGCCACGGTCGTCAGATCAGCCAGCGCAAAGATCGCCCATTCAACCTCACCACTTTCGCCTGCCCACTCTCTGGCTCGCCCTTCGTCGAGTTCTGCTAAATCTCGAGCCCAAAAGTCAGACACCAAGACTTCGAAAAAAGAGCATACTCGTGAAGAGTTTTTACGTACGGCAACTTCCCAACCATCGGTTCCTCCTTCCTCTAAACATCATACTTCCAAGAAGGCTACAAAGAAACCCATTTCCTCTCCTTCTCCGCCAAGGCGTGTCCCATCTACAGCACCACCTGGCGGAAATCGCCCTCGGCCGTCTTCTGTGTCGCCGAGGCGCACTGCTGGCGGCCGATCAACCGGCCGGTCGCTGGTGGCAGGAGCTGCTCCTGACCAACCTATGGATCAGGATCTTCTGCCTTCGGCTGAATGCCATTCCATGCTGTCGGTCGCAAGCTCAGAGCAGTCGTTGAGTTGACAGCGACCTTGGTCACATTCCTCCATTTTCTGTTCACCCTATGTCCATTATCCACTGGAATATCCTCGGTATTCGAGCCAATCGGGATAAATTGTCGATCCTCTTACGATCCTACTCGCCGGTCATCTTCTGTCTTCAGGAAACAAAGCTGCGTCCCCATGACCGCTTTGTTCTCCCTCATTTTCAGTCCGTCCGATATGATCTCCCCTCTGTTGAAGGCACTCCAGCACATGGAGGACTCATTATTCTTCTCCATGAAACTCTCCATTATCACCCAATCCATTTAAACACTTCCTTCCAAGCTGTCGCCGTCCGTCTTTCCCTTTCCGGATACACGTTCTCTCTTCGTACTGTATACATTCCATCGTCCACACCAATGGCACGAGCTGATCTCCTTCATCTTCTTGGTCAGCTTCCACCCCCATATTTGCTGGTTGGGGGCTTCAATGCCCACCACCCGCTTTGGGGATCTCCACATCCTTGTCCACGTGGCTCACTATTGCTAGACGTCTTCCACCAAGCAGATCTAGTTTGCCTCAACACTGGGGTCCCTACATTTTTGTCTGCCTCCACGACAAATTTATCTCATTTGGACCTTGCGGTCGGTACTGTTCCGCTAGCTCGGCGCTTCGAATGGTTCGCCCTTGATGATACACACTCGAGTGACCACTTTCCATGTGTCCTTAGACTGCAGCCTCAACTGCCCTACATGCGCCCAAGCCGATTGGACACTTTTTTCGTCTCTAGCGACGTTCGATGACCGTCACTTTCCCAGCGTCGACGATGAGGTCACACACATTACCGACGTTATTCTTACAGCTGCGGAACATTCAATACCACGCACCTCCGAATTGCCCCGGCGCCCCTCAGTTCCTTGGTGGAACGAGGCATGCCGTGATGCACTACGTGAGCGGCGACGTGCTCTCCGCGTTTTCCGCCACCATCCTACTTTGGCCAACTGTATCCGCTATAAGCAGTTCCGTGCGCGATGCCGTCGCGTCATCCGCGATAGCAAGAAGGCAAGCTGGAAATTCTTTATTAGCTCATTTAACACCTTCACTCCCTCCTCGGAAGTTTGGAGTCGGCTTCGACGGTTCTCAGGCGCGCCTAGTTTCTCCCCGGTCTCTGGGCTCACTGTCGCGCATGACACATTAGTGGACCCCGTCGCAATTTCAAACTCGTTGGGTCAGCACTTTGCTGAGATTTCGAGCTCTTCAAATTACCCGCCAGCGTTTCTCCCGAAGAAACGTGCAGCGGAAGTGCGACCTCTTGCTTTCTCCTCTCAAAATCGCGAAAGCTACAATACTGTTTTCTCCTTGCGGGAACTCCAACATGCACTCTCTTCTTCTCGCTCCTCCGCCCCAGGACCGGATGGTATCCACGTCCAAATGTTGCTGCATTTATCAACCCATAGTCTGCGTTACCTCCTTCGCCTTTATAATCGAATTTGGACCGACAGTACTTTTCCCAGACGATGGCGGGAAGCTATCGTCGTTCCTGTTCCTAAACCTGGAAAGGACAAACATCTCCCCTCTAGCTATCGCCCCATTTCTCTCACGAGTAGTGTCTGTAAGGTTTTGGAGCGTATGATGAATTACCGTTTAGCGTGGTGGCTGGAATCCCGCAGTCTTTTAACACCTGCCCAATGCGGATTCCGAAAGCATCGTTCTGCAGTTGACCATCTTGTTGCTCTCTCCACTTATATCATGAACAATTTTCTCCGGAAACGCCAAACAGTAGCAATATTTTTTGATCTGGAGAGAGCATACGATACCTGTTGGAGGACAGGCATCCTCCGCACACTGTTCTCTTGGGGCTTTCGATGTCGGCTGCCCCTTTTTCTTCGCGAATTTATGGCAGAGCGCACATTTAGGGTGCGGGTGAACACTACTCTCTCCCGTACTTTCTCCCAAGAAAACGGGGTACCCCAGGGCTCCGTGCTGAGTGTTGTACTGTTTGCCATTGCCATCAATCCAATTATGGATTGTCTCCTTCCTGATGTCTCGGGCTCCCTCTTTGTGGACGATTTTGCGATCTACTACAGCTCTCAACGGACCAGCCTTCTTGAACGACGTCTTCAAGGATGTCTCGATCGCCTCCACTCTTGGAGCATCGAAACCGGCTTCCGTTTTTCTCCCAGTAAGACAGTTTGTGTTAATTTTTGGCGACGTAAGGAGTTTCTTCCGCCCTCCTTACATCTAGGTCCTGTCAACCTTCCGTTTTCAAACGTCGCTAAATTCTTGGGTCTTATGTTTGACAGAAAACTGTGCTGGTCCTCCCACGTTTCCTATCTTTCGGCTCGCTGTCTGCGATCCCTTAACACCCTCCGTGTCCTGAATGGTACCTCCTGGGGAGCGGACAGAGTGGTCCTTCTCCGCCTCTATCGCTCCTTAGTGCGCTCGAAATTGGACTATGGAAGCATAGTCTACTCCTCTGCTCGGCCGTCTATTCTTCGGCGTCTCGACTCTATCCACCACCGTGGATTACGTTTAGTGTCTGGAGCTATTTACACCAGCCCTGTGGAAAACCTTTATGCTGAGACTGCTGAACCTCCGCTGTCCAATCGGCGAGCAGTCCTTCTGAGTCGTTATGCTATCCATCTGTCTTCCATGCCTGCTAATCCAGCCCATGACCTTTTTTTCGACGCCTCCTTTGATGTAGGATATGCAGGCCGCCCTTCCTCCCTACTACCACCGGGAATCCGCTTCCGTCAACTACTCCATTCTCTTTCCTTCCGCTTTCCTAAAACCTTCTTGACAACTTGGGGTACAGCACCGCCTTGGCTCCGTCCCCGGATCTGCCTGCTCCGTGACCTTTGTCGATTTCCCAAGGATGGTACCCCTTCACTTGTTTATCGTCGGGCATTTGCTGCTCTATGTGCACAAATGACGGACGCCACATTTATTTACACCGACGGCTCGAAAACATCGTTAGGTGTAGGGAGTGCCTATATTGTTGGCGACACCCCAAATCACTTTCGGCTTCCCGACCAGTGTTCGGTTTATACTGCGGAGCTTTACGCTGTTCTCCAGGCTGTCCACTACATCCGCCGCCATCAGCGGATACAGTACGTTATCTGCTCAGATTCTCTCAGCTCTCTCCTCAGTCTCCACGCTCTTTATCCTGTGCACCCTCTGGTCCACCGGATTCAGGACTGTCTACTCTTGCTCCACCTGGGGGGGCGTCTCGGTGGCGTTCCTCTGGCTCCCGGGACACGTTGGTATCTGTAGAAATGAGGCGGCCGATATTGCAGCCAAGGCTGCAGTCTCTCTTCCTTGGCCAGCTATTCAATCGATTCCCTTCGCCGATCTACGGAGCGTTCTATGTCGACGTGTTGTTCATTATGGCACACGCATTGGTCGACACTTACCCATAATAAATTGCGGGACATGAAAGCTCTTCCTCGTGCTTGGACCTCTTCCTCCCGAACGCGTCGTCGGGAGGAGGTAATTTTAACTAGACTCCGGATAGGGCACTGTCTTTTTAGCCATCGACATCTTTTAAGCGGCGATCCTCCCCCACTCTGTCCCCACTGCTCTCAGCTGTGGACGGTAAGACACCTTTTAATTGAGTGCCCCTATTTTAATCCGTTACGCTCCCGTCTACAGCTATCGCCTGATATATCGTCGATTTTAGCAGATGACACGCGCTCAGCCGACCGCCTTCTCAAGTTTATTAGTGCCAGTGAAATGACGTCAGTCATTTGAAGCTTTTTTTTGGGGACAACCAACCCCTTTCTGTAGTGGATTTTTAAGCCTTCCTTCTGCTTTTAGTTTCTCCAATTTTATGACTTTCGTTCTCATTGCTGCTGGTTTTCAATTTCGGTTTTTTACTGTTTCCTAAGTCACGGACCGGGCGCTAGTGACCATAGAAGTTTTGCGCCCTAAAACCAAAACAAAAAAAAAAGCCACCTAAGTGATGACGAGCAAGCAGAATGCACACACGTCCACCCGCTGATCTTTGTGTTTTTGTGATTTTGGCTCAGAGGATGCTGTACCAATACACCAAATATTTAAACTCTGCAAAAACAGACATAATGTCTGATGGGAAACCGCAAACACTGGTTATACAATCTTAATTATAATCCGTCTTGATTGGAAAAATGTTTATTCACATGAGTGGTTTCGGTTCGTCTAGAACCATCTTCAGATCTGCAATTTCGGTTACAGGAGTAACCCCTCCTCACGCAGCAACCTTCACATGCTGCGTCACATTCCCATATGGGCGGGTTACTCCTGTAACCGAAATTGCAGATATGAAGATGGTTCTAGAGGAACCGAAACCGGTCATGTGTATAAACATTTTTGCAATCAATACGGATTATAATTAACAAAAGATCTGAATCTTCCTCATTGCATGCAGATGTCGCACAATGGTGGAACCATCACAGTTCATCACATTTGCCAGTTCTCGAGTACACGTACGTGGATCATCGTGGATTAATGCGTTCAAACGATCTCCATCAGAAGCCGAAGGTCTTCCTGAACGTAAAGTCACTAATGTCAAAGCGATCCTCCTCAAAACGAGAAAACCATTTTCTTGCCGTGCTCTGTCCAACGGCATTATCCCCAAACACGGCGCAAATGTTTCTGGCTGCCTCCACCGCTGTCACCCCTTTATTGAACTCAAACAGAAGAATATGTCGGAAATGTTCCGATTTCTCCACTTGGCATTCCATTTTCTAGCGCCCAAAGCTTCACTCATTCCCTCCAAATGACAATATGTAAACTGAAATAGCAACATTGAACTACAATTAAAAATAAGTTTCCTTTAATTTACGTCTATGATCACAAACTTTTTGTTAACAGATTACCGGTTTCAGGCTTTAATGACCATCATCAGGTCTGCAGCAAAAATGGGAAAAACATCAATAGACTCGCAAACTGTATACAGCTTAAGAACAATACATGGACCACAATGAAAAAGAGTACTGACAAAATTTACATATGTGTGCTTTAAATATGAAGAGTCATACCTGTTTCATAAAAACAAAGTCCTAATGTACTGCAGCCATAGTGGCATCGTCAAATGTTAAATGCGGAATCAGCACCAGCATCGTCAAATACATGTAAATAACATCACATGCACGAGTCATGTTGTCAGTAGTACTACTGCTTAAAACAAGCTGCCGTTCAGTATCCACAAGATGTTTGTGTTGTTAGTTCACCAGATGTCGCTAATGTCGCCATACACTAGTTTTCAATAATTGATTGAAACAGCGAAAATAAGGGGGGATACAATAGTTGAAGTCTGTAATAAGCTTATAACGTGTAAAAGGCATTACAGTAACAAAAAACAATAAAAAGAACACGACAAAAGCAATATTGTTAAAAAGAGGAAGAGTTAAGAAACAGTGTTTGACATGTGCTCTAGTGTCAATATTCTAGATAATGACATAAATATCAAACACCGTTGATAGTTGATAGATATTAAACAACCATAAAACAAATCGCTAAAGGAGCCACAAATGAAAGAAAACATAGTGCTGCACATAATAAGCGCCCTCTGTTTAGCGCTGACGCCGGAATTCCTCACAGGCGGGAAGTGGTTGGAGGAACGTGAGCGGTAGAGGACCCCTCGTACCCTGCGGTTCTCCGTTGCAAGAAAAGAATGATAAATTTCCGTAACAGTGGATGATACACATTATCTGATTAATGTAGTCTATGAAATGAATAGAGAAGAAACAAGAACATACTAGAGTCATGCGTAAAAGTATGAAAACGAAGTAACTATGTGATGCACTCAATACTAGGTGAACTTATCAACACACTATATATAACAGAGGCGTGCAGTGATTAGAGTAAAACATTGTCAAATAAAGCAAAGTAGGCATTGGTCACAGTCATTTTGCAAGTTAAGCAGTTTAGTTGGTTCTCTATTTTTTGCTTTATAAATTTCAAGCTCCTCTAACAAATTAAGAGCACGACCTTTTTCCACTCTCTGAAGAATACGCATACAATTCTCAACGCTCCCTATGGAATGACCAGTATCAGATAAATGCTGTCCCAAAGCCGTTTTGTTTCGTGGCTGTGAGTGTTCTTTAAACCTTAATTTAAAAGAGCGGCAGACAGGATGCTTACCTTCTCGTTACCTGTCAGAGTCGTATCACTCCAACTGCATACGCCCCACACCATTACAGAGCCTCCACCAGCTTAAACTGTCCCCTCCTGACATGCAGGATCCATGGATTCATGAGGATCATGATTCATGAGGATTCATGAGGATTCGGGTATGGAGATACCCGTGCACGTCCAGCCGTCAGCTCCGAAGCGCCATATCGATGATGTTTCGTTGAATGGTTCGCACGCTGACACTTGTTAATGGCCCATCATTGAAATCTGCAGCAATTTGCGGAAGGGTTGCACTTCTGTCACGTGAAAGATTCTCTGCAGTCGTCGTTGGTCCCGTTCTTGCAGGATCTTTTTCCGGCTGCAGCGATGTCGGAGATTTGATGTTTTACCGGATTGCTGATATTCACGGTATACTCGTGAAATAGTTGTACGGGAAAATTCCCACTTCATTGCTACCTCGGAGATGCTGTGTCCCATCGCTCGTGCGCCGACTGTAACACCACGTTCAAACTCATTTAAAACTTGATAACTTGCCATTGTAGCAGCAGTAAAGGATTTAACAACTGCGCCAAACACTTTCTGTCTTACATATGCGTTGCCGATGGCAGCGCGGTATTCTGCCTGCTAACATCTGTCTGTATTTGAATACATAAGCCTATACCAGTTTCTTTGGCGCTTCAGTGTAAAATGGCATTTATACAGTTCCGTGATTCACTTGACACAGTACAATACCGTCCCTTTACTGGATGCCATATTTAATGTTGTTGATACCTAGCAAGGTTACACGCCGCCTCTATTATTCCTTAAGTCATCATCCCTCAATTACGCCAATTTATTTGTTTCTCAAGTTGAAACAATAAAGGTCTAAATTATTACCTATTACTCGGAACTTTCAAAGCTTTCTGCTGAAAATGCTACGTTGCATTGTTTATGCTACTTCCCTTGCGGCGTCTGTCCATAGCTCTGTGATCTCTTATTTTGAATTGACGTGCGTCAATGATTTTGATTGGTAAGCGGATATGTTATTACAGATGTTCTTCCACTGACACTTTACTTGCGGAATCACTGTAGACCGAACCGTCTACAGCTGAACATTTCAAATATTGCATTCGATTCCGAAGTAGGTCGTCCTTACACCCCGTTGCGTCCATGAGGAAGCCTCTGCGCGACTGACTCCTAGATCAGTACTATTATAACTTTGAATTGCTGTTCGTACATCATAAACTCGTGGGTGACCGGATTACAATGTGATTCCCACTCATTATTGCAAAATTATACCCATTTATTATTTCTGTAGTACGCCTTCTATTGCGTGTCTCTATTGGTATTGAGACGTCCCCCGAGTTGTCAACAGCTTTTGATTAAATAGTTGTGTGGTGGTCAGTATGAACATTGGTTTGACGCAGCTCTCCGTGCTACTCTATCCTGTACAAGCATCTTCCTCTTCGAATAACTACTGTGACCTACACCAGACAGCTACACCATTCACCCAGTCCATTTTTTTCTCTTCTATTTCTCCTCCCCTCCATTTTCCTACTATCGAATTCCAGTCCCCTATCAAAATTAAATTTTACTATCCCTTAAATATCCGAATAATTTCTTTCACCCATCATACTTTTTCCAATCTCTTCATCTGTGAAGATAGTTGGCATATAAACTTGTACTATTGTGATGAGTGTTGGCTTCGTGTCCGGCTTGGCACCGATAATTCGTTCGTTACGCAGTTCATTGTAGCTCGCTCGCATTCCTATTTTCTTGCTCATTATTAGAGCTACTTCTGAGCTACCCCTATTTGATTTTGTATTCATAACCTTGTACCTTCTGACCAGAAGTCGTGTTCCTTCTGCCACCGAACTTCACTAATCCCCACTACATCTAACAGTAACCTAACCATTGCCATTTTTACATTTCAGAGTCTACTTGTCCGATTAGGGGATCTAACATACCATTCGTGACCCATAGAACGCGTCATGTTTTTTTTCTGATGATGACATGCTCCTGAGTAGCCCGCGCACAGAGATCCGAATCGGGGACTGTTTTTCCTCCGGAATCCGTTAAATTGGATTTATGTATTTAGCTGTTTGGAGGCTGTGCTGACAGCATCTGCATTTTTCCCTACGCGTCCTTCAAATGGTTCAAATGGCTCTGAGCACTATGGGACTCAACTGCTGAGGTCATAAGTCCCCTAGAACTTAGAACTACTTAAACCTAATTAACCTAAGGACAACACACACACATCTATGCCCGAGGCAGGATTCGAACCTGCGACCGTGGCGGTCGCGCGGTTCCAGACTGTAGCGCCAGAACCGCTCGGCCACCAGCGGCCGGCATACGCGTCCTTCTGCTCTGTCCGTACTCTCTGTGTCGGTTTCGACACATGTGGCGGTGGTGTCTCAATACCGTTTGCTGGCGGATGCTTGCACACTGCGTGCCTTATCGCCCAGGCTACGGACACGTAACACTTAGAGAAGCATCCTTTCTTGCGACTCAGCAGCTGTCATGCAGAAGGAATGACAACAAGATTAGGGTTTCATCTTACATACGTCGTGACCGTTACAGACTGAGCAGAAGCTTGGGTTGGACAATAAAGAGGAAGGAAATGGACCGTGTCCGTTGGAAAGGAACCGTCCTGGCGAATGGGAATCCACTGCCTTGTTCTCTGTGCCACCTGATTCTGTGTGAGTCTCACAGAAACGCAGCTCAGTTCGCGCTGAGAAGTAAGGAAACAAGAAATAGTTAAGGCGTAGAAATAGCTGGGGGGTAATAATGAGATGACGTGAGGTGTTAACGCTTTCATTGTCTAGCCAGACTTTGAGCAGACTTTTGAAGATGGCTTCACTTCCAAAACTGAAGTCAGGGGTACAGTTATTTAGGCCAGTGTTGCAAAATGTATTATCAACTTTAGCCGTTGTCGCCGGTCGAGGATAGGGCCCATCCGTCTTGGCGTGAAATCACTTCTATCCTTGAGTGTCTCGTGAGCGCCTCAGATCGCAAATAGTACGTGCGTCTAGGCCGTGACATCAACGCCACGGAAGCTCCGAGATCAGGACAAAAGGCTTGGTTCATTTTTGGTTATTTCAATGCTTTAAGTAATTTCACAGTTAAGTTTATCAGCTACTGCTGTAGGTGTTACTACTACTACTACTACTACTACTACTACTACTACATGGATGGTTATAATTAAGGTGCAGCTACTCACAGAAGTCCAGTGTGGGCTGCAATTATCGTACGACAGGGAAACTTGGTAGATATACTAACGCGTTAGTGCGGAACCGACTTACGCTGCAAAAAAGTTAGGTCCAGTTTTTGCCACCAGGTGCAAATCATACTGTATGAATACAAGAAGACGTATAGAAATATCCTGGCAGATTAAAACTGTCTGCCGGACGGAGACTCGAACTCACGACCTTCACCTTTCGCGGGCAAGTGCTCCACCATCTGGGTAAAAATTCTAGAGGGAGACAGGCAGGGAGACCAACCAAGGCTTAAATACACTAACTAGGTTCAAATGGATGTGGGTTGTAATACACACAGATAAGGCTCGCTCAGGATAGGCTGCCTTGGGAAAGGTGGATCAGACCAGTCATCCGATTGAATATCGCAACAAAATGATGTCCTTGCTATATGTTCAATTAGAGGACATCCCATAGGACACGACCTGATGAGTCGATTTCTCCCTCCTCCTGTTGAGAAAAAGTAGAACATGGCCTGCATATATCTGCGAATGTCACGTCCACTCGGTGTAGGAGACGCACAGTGTCGACGTTAGCCCCACAGTGGGACAGGCGACACGCGTGTAAATAGCGCGCGTGTGTGGCGGCCAGGTGCCAGGTGTCGCGGGAGCACGCAACCGCGTCCTCGCCAGACGCCGCTGTCTGGTGCACGAGACGTGCGGGACCGCCCCCACTGCCCCCGCCCCCGCCGCCCCACCACCGCCGCCATCTGTTGCGGTTTGCGGCGGCGTTCCTCGTGCCTGGCGCCGTATCGCACCGCGTAAAAAGTCCGCCGTTATCTATACAGCGCGCTGCTGTCGGCCACGCTTCCCAGTGCGAGGCGGCAGCCGTTTGTCGCAAACTGCCGCCAGCTGCCAGTACGGTGGCGTAGTTGACTTTCTGAGGTCGTTACCAAAGATAGAGCTCTATCACTATCTGTAAAGGGTGAACAGGTCGCCTGCTCCCAGTTGGTGTTTGCCTATCTAACAGCTTCCAGGGGAAACAATAATTCGATTTTCAGTATTTCATGTAATTATTCGCCGAATTTAAAATCTCTTTAAATGCTCTTACACTACTGGCCATTAAAATTGCTACACCACGAAGATGACGTGCTACAGACGCGAAATTTAACCGACAGGAAGAAGATACTGTGATGTGCAAATGATGAACTTTTCAGAGCGTTCACACAAGGCTGGCGCCGGTCGAGACACCTACAACCTGCTGACATGAGGAAAGTTTCCAACCGATTTCTCATACACAAACAGTACTTAACCGGCGTTGCCTGGTGAAACGTTGTTGTGATGCCTCGTGTAAAGGGTAGAAATGCGTACCATCACGTTTCCGACTTTGATAAAGGTCAGATTGTAGCCAATCGCGATTGCGGTTTATCGTATCGCGACATTGCTGCTCGCGTTGGTCGAGATCCAATGACTGTTAGCAGAATATGGAATCGGTGGGTTCAGGAGGGTAATACGGAACGCCGTACTGGATCCCAACGGCCTCGTATCACTAGCAGTCGAGATGACAAGCATCTTATCCGCATGACTGTAACGGATCGTGCAGCCACGTCTCGATCCCTCAGTCAACAGATGGGGACGTCAGCAAGACAACAACCATCTGCACGAACAGTTCGACGACGTTTGCAGCAGCATGGACTATCAGCCTGGAGACCGTGGCTGCGGTTACCCTTGACGCTGCATCACAGACAGGAGCGCCTCCGATGGTGTACTCAACGACGAACCTGGGTGCACGAAAGGCAAAACGTCATTTTTTCGGATGGATCCAGGTTCTGTTTACAGGATCATGATGGTCGCATCCGTGTTTGGTGGCATCGCGGTGAACGCACATTGGAAGCGTGTATTCGTCATCGCCATACTGGCGTATCACCCGGCGTGATGGTATGGGGTGCCATTGGTTACACGTCTCGGTCACCTCTTGTTCGCATTGACGGCACTTTGAACAGTGGAAGTTACATTTCAGATGTGTTACGAACCGTCGCTCGACCCTTCATTCGATCCCTGCAAAACCCTACATTTCAGCAGGATAATACACGACCGCATGTTGCAGGTCCTGTACGGACCTTTCTGGATACAGAAAATGTTCGACTGCTGCCCTGGCCAACACATTCTCCAGATTTCTCACCAATTGAAAAGTCTGGTCAATGGTGGCCGAGCAACTGACTCGTCACAATACGCCAGTCACTACTCTTCATGAACTGTGGTATCGTGTCGAAGCTGCATGGGCAGCTGTACCTGTACACGCCATCCAAGCTCTGTTTGACTCAATTCCTAGGCGTATCAAGGCCTTTATTACGGCCAGAGGTGGTTGGTTGTTCTGGGTATTGATTTATCAGGATCAACGCACCCAAACTGCGTGAAAATGTAATCACATGTCAGTTCTAGTATAATATATTTGTCCAATGAATACCCGTTTATCATCTGCATTTGTTCTTGGTGTAGCAATTTTAAAGGCCAGTAGTGTACATTGCAGGTCTAACATGATAGTAAAGTATTAGAGTATGTGCAGAATAATGTGGCCGATAGATGAGCAATCGGCAGGGGATGCTTGGAGAGAGCGGTAGTGGTGGAGGTTTCGCACAGGCGCTATAGGGGAATTCCCGAGCGCTGCAGAAGTGCCGTTTAAACAGAAGCCTGGCTCACATTTTTTGAAATGTTAAGTGGAGCCCCTCCTCGCCCGCACTTGCATGGTGACCATAAAAAGATGTCACCACTGCTTTAGTTAGGAGATTGGTGACAGATAAAGACCTCCACCCAAGTCTAAAAAAAATCCATTACTTTAGCTAAATTTGATATGCAGCAAAATATTATGTAATATATACTAAACGTGAAACCATAGAGACCTCTATTTCTCATTGTAAACTTTTTCGAATTTCGCGCAGTGTGTTACTTTCATGCATGTATCACAGTAGCGAAATGATGGGCACAACAGCATGAAGCCGACACAATAAGCTCAGTACCGCGAAATTGAAATTTTTTTTGCTTTTTTTTTAGCGAATGGTTTCTTTAAAATCGTTCGAGAACGATTGCAAGGCGTGCGCCTAGATTCTGTCATCGCCGAGCGTCCGAAGGGGACAAACACTGTCCTTCCCCTTCCGAAGAAACAAGTGAACTCGCCCAGCGCTGAAAACGTAAACTTGTCACTGCGGTTTGGACACAGTATCCCGTGGGGACCCTACAGCCGGGGATTCACAGGCCGCATGCTACCCGCCATTGATTTTACGGCGGCGAAAGAAGGGGTGCGGGCCCTTGTAGAAGTTCGTGGAGTTGAGATAGAGGGATCCGAATTCGCAATATAAACTTCTCTTTTTGGTACGTTCATTTTGGACTAGTGCTACAATGCGGTTGCTGCAACAGGAGCTGCACGGGGGTCTGCGGGGAATGATATTGTTTAGTCGTCAGTGTTCAGTACATTATACAGCACATACTAGAGGTGGGCCAAACGGTTGTTTCGGAGTATCAGTTACGATTATTTTTTATACCAGTCACTTTTAAGAGTTATTTGTAACGGCTTATTTTTACTACCGATTCGACCACACAGGGTACACTTAACTCTGAGCGCCCGCGAAACGCGAGCTGTTAGATATATCTCAGCTCGCTTACGGATGCGACCATCATGATGCTGTAAACAGAACCTGGATTCATCCGCAAATAATGACGTTTTGCCATTCGTGCATCCGCTACGGTCGCAGGTTCGAATCCTGCCTCGGGCATGGATGTGTGTGATGTCCTTAGGTTAGTTCGGTTTATGTAGTTCTAAGTTCTAGGGGACTTACGACCACAGCAGTTGAGTCCCATAGTGCTTAGAGACATTTGAACCATTTGAACCATTCGTGCACCCAGGTTCGTCGTTGAGTACACCATCGCAGGCGCTCCTGTCTGCATGCAGCGTCAAGGGAAACAGCACCCATGGTCTCCGAGCTGATAGTCCATGCTGCTGCAAACGTCGTCGAACTGTTCGTGCAGATGGTTGTTACCTTGCAAACGTCCCCATTTCCATTGTTGACTCAGGTATCCAGACGTGGCTGCACGATCCGTTACATCCATGCGGATAAGATGCTTGTCAGCTCGACTGCTAGTGATACGAGGCCGTTGGGAGCCAGCACGGCGTTCCGTATTACCCTTCTGAACCCACCGAGTCCACATTCTGCTAACAGTCATTGGATCTCGACCAACGCGAGCAGCAATGTCGCGATACGATAAACCGCAATCGCGATAGGCTACAATCCGACCTTTATTAAAGTCGGAAACGTGATGGTACGCATTTCTCCTCCTTACACTAGGCATCACAACGACGTTTCACCAGCCAACGCCGGTCAACTGCTGTTTGTGTATGAGAAATCGGTTGGAAACTTTCCTCGTGTCAGCAGGTTGTAGGTGTCGCCACCGGCGCCATCCTTGTGTGAACGCTCTGAAAAGCTAATCATTTGCATATCACAGCATCTTCTTCCTGTCGGTTAAATTTCGCGTCTGTAGCACGTCATCTTCGTGGTGTAGCAATTTTAATGGCCAGTAGTGTATTTCATATGGGTGGGACTTTAAGCTTTTGTCGCTATATTTGTGAGCAGATCGAAACTTTTTGCGCCTTCTGAGAGACCATGCCTCGTGTGACGTCACAGCCCATTTTGAAAAGTTTGTTTATTGTGATCCTATACTTAATCTACGAAACGAGATATTTAACATTATTTATTTGGCTTAGCAGTCGTGCAGGTTGACTCTGGCGTACGGTGTCAGACTGCCAAATACTGCATACAGGTTAACGGCAGCTGCATGTGGGGGCGACATGTACATCTTGTTAAGGACAAAATAACAATCCAGTTATTCGTAAACTTGGTGGAAATCCTTGACAGCCGATGGTTATTTCCGTAGAAGTACGAAAATACTTGTTTCAGTCAAATATCTGCCCTCTCTGGAAATATCACCGTCTGCAACGACCCTCAGAAGAACGGAACACAGTTATCAACTTCCAGGTTACCTGTAGTGGTAGGCCGTAACTCCCAGAGAAACAGAACTGCGAGCGAAGAGGAACTGCCACGGAAAAATAACATACATGTCTCCACGTCTACTGGCAGTTATTTTCATAGCCGCACGAATTCCGTACGGTCACGCTACGTAGTTAAATGAACAGACGGCGCGCAGTCTGACAGCTACTTCCATAAGCAATAGAATCCCTCTGAGATGACTGCCTTCTGCTCTGTTCATTTATCCGTGGTCAGATCATCAGATGATGCGAAAGCGCATACATGCTTCGATAAGGAAATGGCGCCACTTACTATTGGCAGTTATTAAAATAACTGCTAGTAACTGATGAGTGGTTATTACAGTAACTGCTACTTCTCAGTATCCGTTTATTTCTATCAGCTATTTTTTGCCACCTCTAGTACATACTTCGCGCCAGTGAGCTTCATCATTCTTCTTATAAGCGCGTTAACGTGTTACGACGAAGGTACGAAAAATTTTATGTATTTCTGTGAACCTGTAAGCATGTACTTCACGATCTTCGGTCAGTAATAATACAAGAACAGTATAAAATTTAAATAATATAAATACACTACCGGGAAAAAAATTAATACACCTGGAAAGACGTCGATTTTGATCCGATTACAGCGTATGTCACTCGGGGGGGGACTGTTGATGTACTCATAATGGTTTCAACGTTGTTCGTCAACGGATAGCGTAGTGCCATAGCTACCAGAGCGCAGTCTGTCTTTGCCCTTTAGGGGGGGGGGGGGGCGGGGGCGGCTCTCTGACACAAATGCCGGCAGGTTTGAGCGAGCGGTTCTAGGCACGACAGTCTGGAACCACGCCACGCTACGGTCGCAGGTTCGAATCCTGCCTCGGGCATGGATGTGTGTGATGTCCTTGGGTTAGTTAGGTTTAAGTAGTTCTAAGTTGTAGGGGACTGATGACCTCAGCAGTTAAGTCCCATAGTGCTCAGAGCCATTTGAACCATACTGACACAAATGTTTGGGGATTTTTTTGGGTGGGAGTAAGTAATTGGAATTTAATCAAATTTTGACATTTCATTCATATTTAGAACAGTTTTTGTGATTTTTTTGAATAATTTCAGCCAAAAAAATCAAAGTTACGCTGTGATATCCGCTGAAGTTGAGTATAGTTCTCGAATTGCGTACAATGTAGCCATTCTGATTTTCATCTGAAATCAAAGTTTTGATTTTACATTAATGACTTATTTTCTAAGAATATGAACCTCAGTGCAGGTGACAAAATGAAAAGTAAAAATTTTGCCTGCGTTGGAACAATTTACTTAGATTTTCACGATTTTTTTCTCTAATTATGCAAAAATCATGATATCATCTCACAAGTTGGTTCATGTAATTCGTAATTTTATAAAGAATCATACTATCAATTTTCATAATGATCAGTTCTATACTTTTTGAGTTAGACTGAACACAAAAGTGAAAAAGTCATTTCGAGATAAACGCGTTTTAAAAATAAATTCTCGGAAACTAGAAATTCAAGGAAGTTAACAATAATGTAAAATGCTTACCGATTAATCAGCGATTCCAGCACCATACAGTAATTCTTCTCCGACCTCCTCATAGGCTACGTTTTGCGCTTGCAGTAGTGCTTTCCGAGCTTTCCGACCTTCCTTCGATTCCATTGAACTACGTCGATTGTGCCGGCTGACGCGCTGGTTGTCCATTTGTTCGGCATAATTGAAGCTTTGCGTGCCTCCTACTATTCCGCCTCGTTCATTACCATCAGAAGGGACTAATTTCCTTCATTGGATAAGCCCGCTGCTAAATACGATGCCAATTCAACGACTTTTAGTCCGGAGTGCAAATGTTTAGCAGCTAATCGGCAATTTTCATTCGCATTTTGTGTGTGGCCACCTAAACATCTCTCCAGAACAGTGCTCAGCCCTGTCTGTGCTCGAGCCTCTACCCAATGTGCACTCTGTTCTACGCTCATAAAATCTAAACGAATGCGAATTTCGCTTTGAAATTTTGACAACGTACTCTTGGATAGTTAAGCTAACGATTTATGCAATAAAAACGGATTTTTTAAAAATCCTCTCAATGTGGTTTCCCTCCTTAAGAGGCTCCGGAAAGGCTCAAAATCATGAAAAGTTCAATTTTTACTTTTTTGCGTTTTCTAAATCTGCAGACTATTACCTTTTAATAGATATATAATTTATTCAATTCCGAAGACTGCAGCTATTTTTAAATTTTTTTTGAAATGTGTTCTACATGGGCGTGACCCACTGTGGCGTTTTAAACTGCTGTCAAATGGTGTTATTATTAACGTTCGTGTTCATCAGGTACATTTTAGTGATGTGAGATAAAGTATGTGTTGTGGCTAACCTGACAGGCTGACTATGCTTATGAGTGTACACTTCACCAATTAGCAATCCTTTGTTATATTTACACCAACTGTCTTCTTCTTTGGGACACAAGCTATGTTGGGGAGTTTCATCGGTTGAAGAAGTATGAAAAAAAAGAGCCCAAACAGCCTTCTTCATTTCGTCGACACTTTGTGTATTTTGCCTAATAGCCATTCCATAATAGTTTGAGTCAGGGAGCCAAGAGCAAGTGAATCTAAGAAAGTTCTAAGAGCTACCCAAGCAACTTTCCTCGAAGACCAAAGAAAAAGTAGGTCAAAGACATCATTCGCCTCATGCAATAATGGAGGTGATAAAACCTATTTTCAGAGACTTAGCAGCACCTGAACTGTTGAAAAAGTGTATTCACGGAAAAACTCAAAACCCCAATGAAAGTGTAAATAGTGTTATATGGTCGAGAATCCCCAAGACTGTATTTGTTGGAATAGAAACACTTCACTTTGGTGTGTATGATGCTGTTGCGACTTTCAATGATGGCAACATTGTAAGGTGCAAGGTATTTAGAAATATGGGAATGAAGATAGGTTCTAACATGGTACGAGCGATGCTTGCTTTAGACAAGGAACGCCTTCGGGCTGCAGGCAGGGCTGTAAAGAGTCTAGAAATACAAGCAAGAGTAAACAGGAGGAGGAACAAGAGGAAGCTGGAGGAGGAGTTTGCAGAGGATGAAGATAATCCATCCTATGGACCTGGAATGCACTAAAAAGTTAATCCAATCTTTGTCGCTCGATTCCCAAAACTTTTATTTTCTCATACTAATTACATGTTTTCTAAGGATCTTCCAAACATATTTGTTTCAAACTTTCAGTAAATGTTACACAGTACCTTCTGCGTAATTTAACACAGCCTTTTTCCAAAAAACTGTATATTTTTGAATATATAAATAAAAAATTGCAAAAAAATGTTGTGAATTTTCATTACAATTGAAAAAAATCATCTTTAATAACTGAACAAAAATTTTGTAAAATCCCTGTGTTAAGTTGTAGCCCATATTCCAATAAATAGTCTGTAAAAAGTTCAACTTCCTACCTCAAATACTTTGTGAGGAAAGATGTAATTTATAAGCGTTATTTTAACATTGCAAGTATAGGGCGTTCCGGAGCCCCTTAATAGGGAATGCTCACAGCCAGAAGGCTCATTGTGGTGCAAACGTGTGAAGCAAGCAGGCAACCGTGCCACTGAGACGCACTCGTGCTTCCTACAGCCAAGTGAGCGATCTTGAAAGGGGATAAACTGTGGCCTTTCGAGTGGCGGGATAGTCCTTTCGGAGAATTGCTACACAAGTTGGACGCGCTGTGTCAGTTGAGCAACGATGCTGGTATCAGTGGTCACGTGACCACATTCTCACACCCATAGACGAGGTTCTGGACGCCCACGTATCACAGACGCCCTCCAGGATCGTCGTATTGTAAGGACAGCAGTGGCAGATAGTACAGCTACCACTGCACAAGTAAGACAGCTTAGGGAGCCAGATGTGTCCAACAAGAAGTGTTGCGAACAGGTCGAGCGTGCACGGCTGGACTGGTCCTGTCAGAGGATCACTTGGAAGATGAAACGGCGCGCCGTGGTCTTCAGCGATGAAAGAAGTTTGTGCCCGCACGCAAGCGATGGTGTTCAGCGCGTGCGACGTAGGCCTGGTGAGCGCTGTTTCTTACAAGGGAACCTCCCCATCGCACCCCCCTCAGATTTAGTTATACGTTGGCACAGTGGATAGGCCTTGGAAAACTGAACACAGATCAATCGAGAAAACAGGAAGAAGTTGTGTGGAACTATGAAAAAATAAGCAAAATATACAAACTGGGTCGTCCATGCGTAAGATAGGCAACATTAAGGGCAATGTGAGGCGAGGAGCGCCGTGGTCCCGTGGTTAGCGTGAACAGCTGCGGAACGAGAGGTCCTTGGTTCAAATCTGCCCTCGACTGAAAATTTTGCTTTCTTTATTTTCGCAAAGTTATGATCTGTCCGTTCGTTCATTGACGTCTCTGTTCACTGTAATAAGTTTAGTGTCTGTGTTTTGCGACCTCACCGCAAAACCGTGTGATTAGTTGACGAAAGGACGTGCCTCTCCAATGGGAACCGAAAACATTTGATCGCAAGGTCATAGGTCAACCGATTCCTCCACAGGAAAACACGTCTGATATTTTGTATACGACACTGGTGACAGCATGTGCGTCGCATGACAGGAATATGTTGTCGACCCACCTAACTAGTACACTTGGCGAATGGGTGAAAAGATTCTTCTACCTTGCCCGATTTAGGTTTTCTTGTGGATGTAATAATCACTCCAAAAAAAGTGATGAAAACATAAGAGTTTTTCACATAAACTGAAAATAAAAAGTTAAAATTTTCGGTCGAGGGAAGATTTGAACTGAAGACTTCTCGTTCTGCAGCTGTTCACGCTAACCACGGGACCACGGCGCTCCTCGTATCATATTGCCCTTAATATTGCCTATATTACACATGGACGGCCCAGTTTGTATATTTTGCTTATTTTTTCATAGTTCCACACAACTTCTTCCTGTTTTCTCGATCGATCTGTGTTCAGTTTTTCAAGGCCCATCCACTGTGCCAACGTATAACTAAATCTGAGGGGGGTGCGATGGGGAGGTTCCCTTGTTAGAGTGCATTCGTCCAAGACACACTGGCTGCACCCCGGGGCTTATGGTAGTGGTGGGACAAGCTACAACCCTGTTTTTCCTTTAGTGTTTCTGTAGGGGACGCTAACCAGCGCTCCGCGCGTGCAGAATGTTGTTAGACCCGTTCTTTAGCCGTTCGTACAACATGAAGGTGATGCGTCGTTCCAGCAGTATAATGCTCGCCCACACACTGCCCGTGAAACTCGACGTGCTCTGCAAAACGTGCAGCAACTTCTCTGGCCAGCACGATCTACGGACTCGTCTACAATCGAGCAAGTGTGGGATGTGACGGGACGAGAAGTGACTCGTGCTACTCGTCCAGCAACAACTCTTGCAGAACTACGTAACAGGTCGAGCAGGCGTGGCGTAACGTATCCCAGGACAGTATTCGTTGTCTGTACGATCGTCTGGATGCCAGACTTAGCGACTGCACTACTGCCTATAGACGCTACACCAAATATTAATATGATCGTTTCATCACGGGTCCGTAGGTGGTACCTCAGAACCACTTGTGCTATTGAACTGTCAATGTAATAACTCATATACTCCATATGCACTGTTGAAACAATCAATCTTGAGAGTATTGGAAACCTAAAAGGGTGTACAATTTTTTTCCGGCAGTGTGTTTGTGAAACAAACGATATGATTTTTTTCCCCCTCGCGTAGTCACAGTAAGGAACTGGCGGAACGGGGTACTAGCAAGTCTGTTCACCTCTGTGTTACAGTTACAAACTGTGTGATAAGAGCAGTAGTTCCTAACCTCGGGGTAATTATCCTCGTCGAGTAAAATGAAAAATTCTGAGGGAGGGATAAAGACAAAATGGGTTCGACGAAATTATAGTGGCCAACCTAAATTGATACGTTAAAAATAATCTAGATTATCAAAATTAATATATAACATATCAGCACTCATTTGACATCCACTGCTGGATAAGAGCCTCCTCTAGATCTCTCCATGCATTGCAATTTTCAGCGATTGGAATCAGTGTTGCTCGTGTGTATCTTCTAATGTCATCTCCCTACCTTCCATAAATTTGTCTTCAGTCTTTCCTTGTATCTTAGCATCTAGAAAAGTTTCTTTGATCATCTACCACCCGTCTTCCTGGGTACTGTCCAGCGCACGTCCACCTTTTTTTTTCATCATCATTACCATTGTTACATTTCCCTTTCTAATCTCTTCCCCAATTCATTTATTTGCATTCCTATCTCACACAATATTTTGTAACATGCATTCCCCTATTCTTCAATGAGTCACCCTCAAATTCTGAATGCTTTTTACGGTCCAATTTCATTAAAATTTAAGACTTAATATCCATCATTTTGATTTGCAGCTCCTTGTATTGGTCGTATTTGCAATTAAAATTGTTGGATGTGAGGTCCGCCAGTTATGCCAAACACTGTTTTTCTCAGTACCCAAATATGTTTCGGCACCACTGTGCCATACTCAGTGAGTTTTCTTTTTTATTTATTCTGAAATGTGAACATTTTTGTTAAATGATTATAAAATTATGTGCATTTTTAGTTCAAACAACAGATCGTTTCTTTTGAACTAAAAATGCACATAATTTTATAATCATTTAACAAAAACGTGCACATTGCAGAATAAATAAGAAAGAAAATCCACTGATGATGGCACAGTGGTCCCGAAACATGTTTGGGTACTGAGAAAAACAGTGTTTTGCATAACTGGCGGACCTCACAGCCAAAAATTTTAAAACTTAATTTTGCAAGTTCCTTTAGTGTACCAACAGCACTCAAGGTCACCTTTACTTTTCTGTTTATTGCGTTTGCCGTCCGTCCAGTTGTAGTAATCACTTGCCACAGTAATAAATTATAATAACTGTTTTCCCAGATTAGAAAAATAGACCTGGGTCCTAAGATAAGTTTGAGGGTGCAGGAATATTTTGAGCCAAAGTAAAATTTCTTGGACTTCAACAAAGGGAACACTTTATAAATGGATGGCAGGAAATGTTGTCCAGGCATACGCCAAACCTGAATCCTTTCCTCGGATTGACACAGGGTAGTGCTTTTTTCATCACTCCAGATCACTCGTTTGCAGTCATCCATTGTGCAATAGCACCGCTCTTTACACCACATCAAGCGTCGCTCTGCATTGACTGCATAGACGTATGCCTTTTGAGGAGGTACTCCAACATTGTACCTCACTCCTTGTAACTCCCTACGCTCAGTCATTGTGCTAACAGGACTGAATTTCTTGCGATGTTTTACAACCACGTTTTGGAGTCCTCGACAATCTCTGTCCTTCAGAACTTGAGGTTCACCTGATCTTGGTGTAGCTATGGTTGTTCCTTCGCGTTTCCACGTCACAGTCACATAACCAAGAGTCGACCTCGGCAGCCTTAGAAGAGTTGAAATATCCCTGACGGATATTTTACGCAGGTGACGACGACTAACTAGTCCACGCCCGAAATCAATTAGCTCTCCTGACCGAGCCATCCAACTGTCGGTGCTTCTCTATTGACAACACGATACTCTCCTCCTTTTATACGGGCGGGTCAACTCTCGTGACATCTAGTGATCAATTCCGCATTTAGATAATGACGTCCGGATACTTTTGATCAGGTAATGTATTTCATCCAACCGATCGAGAAACTGCCGTTGGGTGATAAAACGTTACCGTATTCTAGTGTACTCTCGTCAGACTTTCGCAAACATAGCACGTCATTACGACAGTAGATAAATGTCCAATGCCAGAAACAAAACCTTATCTCTAACACTGATACACTATGTGGTCAAAAGTATCCGGACACCTGGCTGAAAATGACTTAAAAGTTCGTGGCGCCCTCCATCGGTGATGCTGGAATTCAGTATGATGTTGGCCCACCCTTAGCCTTGATGACAGCTTCCACTCTCGCAGGCACACGTTCAATCAGGTGAATGGCAGCTCATTCTTCACGGAGTGCAGCACTGAGGAGAGGTATCGATATCGGTCGGTGAGTCGTGGCACGGAGTCAGCTTTCCAAAACATCCCAAAGGTTTTCTGTAGGATTCAGATCAGGACTCCGTGAAGGCCAGTCCATTACAGGGATGTTACTGTCATGTAACCACTCCGCCACAGGCCGTGCATTATGAGCAGGTGCTCGATCGTGTTGAAAGATGCTATCGCCATCCACGTATTGCTCTTCAACAGTGGGAAGCAAGAAGGTGCTTAAAACATCAATATAGGCCTGTGCTGTGATAGTGCCACGCAAAACAACAAGGGGTGCAAGCCCCCTCCATGAAAGACACCACCACACCATAACACCACCGCCCGCCTCCGCAGTACGCAAGCTGGCAGATGACGTTCACCGGGCATTCGCCATACCCACACCCTGCCATCGGATCGCCACATTGTGTACCGTGATTCGTCATTCCACACAAAGTTTTTCCACTGTTCAGTCGTCCAATGCCTCGTTAAGCAAGCGAGGAATCGTTTGGCGTTTACCAGCATGATGTGTGGCTTATGTCTCGCTTATGAGCAGCCGCCATGAAATCCCAAGTTTTCTCACCTCCCGCCTAACTATCATAGTACTTGCAGTGGATCCTGATGCAGTTTGGATATCCTGCGTGATGGTCTGGATAGATGTCTGCCTATTACACATTACGACCCTCTTCAACTGTCGGCGGTCTCTGTCAGTCGACAGACGAGGTCGGCCTGTACGCTTTTGTGCTGTACGTGTCCCTTCACGTTTTCATTTCACTATCACGTCGGAAACAGTGGACCTAGGGATGTTTAGGAGTTTGATAATCTCGCGTACAGACGTATGATACAAGTGACTCCCAATCACCTGACCACGTTCGGAGTCCTCGAGTTCCGCGGAGCGCCCCCTTGTGCTCTCTGAGATGTCTAATGACTACTGACGTTGCTAATATGGAGTACCTGGCAGTAGGTGGCAGCACAATGCACCTTATATAAAACGTATGTTTTGGGGTGTGTCCATATACTTTTGATCACATAGTGTATTAAACATACATAAATGACACATCAAAGAATAATATAGAAATACAGAAACGTGGATTGGATTTGATGGAAAAGATGGTCATTTTGTAAATTCCACCTGCATTGTAAACAGTAGAATGTGAAAATCTCGCGAAAGTTGGTGCGACTCCCTTACGATCAGCTACTCGAGCGTCCGCGACTCATCACAGAATATGGAGACCGGAGGCGTTGCCGCTCTGTAAAGCAGGATAGGCAGCGGGAATCTGTGGCAGATCTGTCGACAGAGTACAGAGCCGATGCAGGCACAAGTGTTTTGGAGCACACCGTTCAGCGCACAGTGTTGACCCAATGACATCGTCAGTCAGTCGGCACGGGATCATCGAGATTGGACCGGACCGTGGATCAGTGAAACGTG